>NC_051154.1:254327824-254491037 GCF_013339745.2 Dermacentor silvarum
AGGTGCTTTCGAAGTCAAAGTGCTTTCGCATTCAAAGAACGTGAAGATACTACTGACTGTCATTTATAGTTGTACAGGACTATTGTGTGAGTATTTGGTCAGCTACCATTCTATAGAGCGCAGGCACCATATACGACAGACGACATGCCTAGTATAGACTAACCGCGAATATCTATCCCCTATGACAGCCACATCAACCTGTACCGACATGGTGAAATTGAGCCTGGAGACAGCGATGCAACCGTGCCAACGACTACTACCACCACGTTGCGGCGGCTGCTGCTTCGGCGTCAGGGCACCGCACGCGAGGTGCGCCTCGGCACGTTCGTTGAACGGGTCACGCTGCTGGTGCGGCGTCTCAGCGTGCCCGCTCACTTCCACAATCGCCCAGGCTAGGGCTAGGGCGTACGCGGCCTGTTCGACGTTGCGTCGAAGTTCAATTGTGCTGTATAAGCACTCCTCACTCACTCACTCCTCACTCCTCACCACTCACTCACACTCACTCACTCACTCACTCCTCACTCATACTCACTCACTCACCACTCACTCACTCACTCACTCACTCACACTCGCTCACACGCTCACTGCAGGGTATGGCCACATAATCATCGTTATCATCATCATTGAGTCGAGTGGGTGTTGAGTGGAAGGACTTCTATATACGTTTGTCAGAGTTGCCATCCCATCGGATATCGCGGGACCACGTAGTAGACTAAATTTGTGGTGCTCAAAGTTAACTGAAGACAGCTCTTAAGTATAAACCCATGAGTCCACGAAGAACGCGTGTACCACAGAAAATCGAAATTAGCCATTCGTACACTCTGTATGTTCGCTCGCAAGATCTCTTTAGTTTATATGTATACCAAAACAAGCTTCGCTGACCTGCAGGAAGTCGCATCATTGTTCGTTGTCACTGTTGATAGCAAAATAAATAAACTGTGACAAGAGTATTCGGTAGGCAGATTTGACGAAGCTTGACGGTTAAACAAGCTGGCTCGTTGAAAACCGACCTAGCGCGAACCACACGATCGTCAACGTCTTCTTCCACACTGGCTGGCACAGAGCTTGTGCCGATGTGCTCCGGTAGAAATCACTCCCCACGTAGAAAGGAGCCAACCTGGCGACTTAGGCGAATGACAACACAGGAGGGCCGTAGCACTGTTTCAGCCGTGCGACGTCAAATATTTCACGCCCTCGGCAGCGGTGGTGGGAAGATGGCTCGAGCGGCTCGATGATGTAGTTCACGGGAGGCGTTTGCTCTTCTACTCGGTAGGGACCATGGTAATTCGAGAGAAGCTTGGTCGAAAGGCCGGGAGTAGTGGAGTACATGCAGTGGAGTACACGCCTTATCTAAAACTTATGTTACGGCAATAATCCCCGCAAACCTTTTTGTCTTTCTTTTTTTGTGTGTATTCGTGAGCTATACAACGTGCTCAGCGACAATATTGGGCAAAGATATAAAGGCGACACCTCTACGAGCTGCGATTGTCATTCCAATATACTCAAATTTGCAAGATCACGACCCCTTATACATAAACTGCCGTTTCAGACACGGAAAGGCAAATAATCAAAAGCCTGTTGTCTAATTTAAGGCTTAACATAAACTTTACGCGTTTGAGCATTGAATCTTATTGGTAGCAAAAAAAATGTGATCCAATAATATAGCAAGAAGAGTTCGTACGTCCACAGCGGAAAATTTTGTTTGGTACTACAGTGAAAACGTTGCTCGTTATCGTTATTAGCATTGTTAACATCCCGCCAATTGTCTCTTAGCTTACGTCGTAGCTCCGCGGGTATGACGTGGTGTTGCTAAGTCGCAGGTTTCACTCCTGGCAACGGCGTCAGCACAGTATGAAGGTGGAAATTAAAAAAAGTCTTCTGTGTTATGTGATTTCTGTACACTATAAGGAACCCCCAGGTATAGTAAGCTCCCGAGGCCTCACTGTGCAGAATCGCTCACAACCCCGACACAGCCCAAGGCTCGTTAAGCTCTTGGTTGCAACGAGGGCAAGACCTGCAATATCATCCATCCCACCCACAGCGCGAACCCTTCGTCGCTTAGCAAGGAGGGCAGGTGAAAAACCTGCTTGACAAAGTCGGGATTGCTGATCACCACTTGCACGTCGGGGTCCTGGCCGATCCCGCACAGCTCGGCTAAGGCGATCCTCCACGTCTCGTGGCTCACGCTCGCGGCGACCTGCTCGACGATCGACTGCCACACGGTGCTGCCGTCCAGCTCCAGGTCCGGCGCATCCACGTCCCGGAATGACTCCCGCAGCGCGAGCAAGGTCTTGTTCTCGAGAGACGCCTGCATGTCGTAGTGCACGAGTGCGGCCCCTGGTGTTCCGTAGCGGGCCCGCAGCTCGTTGAACAGGCTCTCGTGAAGCGCATGCTGGTGGGCCTTCTCCCAGATGAGCACAAGATCGTGGTACCGGTCGGTCGGCTGTATCACGCAGCGTCGCTTGCCATCCTTGTGGAAGCGAATGAGGAAAGCCACACCCCAGTTTCGGGTCAGGGAGAGTAGCGTGAAATAGGGTTCGGCGGTAGCGCCGCGGCGGGGCCAGAACAGCCCAGCAAGCTACAGGGCACTTTTCACGTCATCGTCCTCCTGCGTGTTTCATTGTTTCGTGTGATTGGACTGTCATTTTTATTTATTTATTTATTTATTTTGCTATCGACAGTGACAACGAGAATGATGCGACTTCCTGCATGTCAGCGAAGCTTGTTTTGCTATACATCTAAACTAAAGTGATCTTGCGAAGCGAACATACACCCCAGGAGCAACGAATGGCCTAATTTCGCTTTTTGTTCGGGCGACACGTTCTTCGTGGACTCATGGTGTTTATACATAAGAGCTGTCTTCAGTTAACTTTGAGCAGCACAAATTTACTCTACTACTACGTGGTTCCCATCGATATCCGATGGGAATGGCTAACTCTGACCCCCGTATTATAGAAAGTCCCTCCCCTCAACACTCCACTTCGACTCAATGATGATAAAAATGACGATGATGTGGCCATACCCTACAGTGAGTGAGTGAGTGAGTGAGTGAGTGAGTGAGTGAGTGAGTGAGTGAGTGAGTGAGTGAGTGAGTGCTTATACGGCACCCCATTGAAGTTCGACGCAACATCGACACACGCCGTGTATGCCCTAGCGGCGCATTCCCGGGGTGTCTGGAAGTGAGCCGGCACGCTGAAACGCCGAACCAGCTGCGTGACCCGTTGAACGAAAGTGCCGAGCACGTCATCGCGTACGGTGCCCTGACGCCGGCGCAGCCAGCCGATGCACGCGTGGTGGTAGTAGTCGTGGCACAGTTGCACCGCTGTCTCCAGGCTCAATTTCACCATGTCGGCATACAAGTTGCATGTGGCTGTCATAGGGGATAGATTTTCGCGGTTAGTCTATACTAGGCATGTTCGTCTGTCGTATATTGTGCCTGCGCTCTATAGAATGCGTATAGCTGACCATACTCACAAAAGAGTCCTTACACTAATAAATGACAGTCAGTTAAGTATCTTACGTGATTTGAATGCGAAAGCAATTTGACTTCAAAAGCACCTTACTTCACTCTATTTCAACTTTATTTCACTTTATTTCACATTGCTTACCCGTATTTACTACTAATAACGTTGTTATACCATTTATTATCTTCTGTATTACAACTGAGGGCATAAAGTGCGCTGATGACGTCACATTGACGCACGCACAAGGCACACCTTTAGTCAGCCAGGACCGTGTAGCCACCGTGGCGTCAGGCAAGCGTGCTATATACTCTCGCACCCCGGAGGCCGGGTCCGATTCCCACCCAGTGGAATCGGACACGGCCGGGAAATTTTTACACGGAAAATTATCACTCCCTGTTACGCCCCCCTCATGTAATGACCACTGAGCCCACAAAGAATGGCAAAGGAAATTACATGAAATTTTCGCACATAATACAAGATTGCGTTACGTGCTTTGGTACATCGCTTTTGCTTCGTTATTGTGACCCCAATGCCTGCCTTCCTGCATGCGTGCCTGCCTGCATGCCCGCCCGCCCGCCCGCCCTCCCGCCCGTACGCCCGCCCGTCCGTCCGTCCGTCCGTCCGTCCGTCCATCCGTGTCTCCTAGTCGTAGCATGCCGAGCTTATTCTCATCGGCTGTGGAAAAAGGTAGTGATGAAGCTACGTTTTCGCAAAACAGGTCTTTATCAGACATGAGGACCCTTCAAACCTGTAAAAAAAAAGAAAAAGAAAAAGGATCCCGTGCCTAAAAGAAGACAGGGAATTTCTGAACGCCGGCTATCTCATTTGTAGCGTGGTCCGTCACGGCATGCAGCGCTGTTGGGGCGCACGTTCAAGGCAAGCCTCATAGGAATTCGAGCGCATTTTTTTACGATAGCAGTCGTATCAATACGCATGAGCTTTTTGTTGTATTTTTCAGTCGCGCTCTCCGCACACCTTGCCACGTCTTGCGCGAGCCGTACAGGAATGGCATTCTTGAATATATCAATTCACGCCCCGCGTAAGTATAGCTTTAAATATTCGTGCATGATAGGTGGGACACCCTGTATATAGGAAAACCAGGGCAGACCTAGCCTCTGCCCCTGGTAAAATTGTTTGTGGTGGAGCGCCGCGGAGGAGGAGGGTAGGCGGAGGTACGCTGGTTTCACCTCCTGTGGCAGCTTCTACGCACTCTGTCTGCGCAATGAATGTACCGGGTTCGTGTGGCGATCGGAAGGCCGAGCGCCGAGCGTGAAGGAAGGAGCAGCAACGCAACCGACGGCAGGCCGAGCGCGAGTCGACCTACCCCGAAGTCGTCTGCAAGTGCCGGGCACGCGCTGAACAACATCGGCAAAAGGCGGGGGCTAGGCGTGCCCAGGAGACTCCCGAAGAACGTGCTAGGCGGCTGGCGATAATGCGGGGGTCAGGCATCACGGCATCGCTTAGAAACTCCGGAACAGCACCCATATGCTTGAGCGTAACTCGCGTTCACGAAGTGAAACGTCACTATAATTGTTTTTTGTTTTTTTTCCGGCGTCTCCTCTTATTTCTGGTATGAAACCGATTAGAACTAGCGAACGCAAGTTACAGTGCTGTGCATTGATATTGTGGACAAAGTATAGCAGCAAATTGGGGCCAGCAGGATAATAAAGTGTTATACAGCGTTCTTAAGATTATGTTCCAAACGACTACAAAAAGCGTACGGCCTCTATCTAAGAGCCACATGCTGTTCACACGAAAGGGCATTGTTGAAGTACCTGATACACTTCTGCGCAGTTCATGTGCCTGCACTTCCGCACAATACAAAAAAATACAAATGCTCACAAAACTGAAAAGAAATGGCAGGGTTGAACCGTCTACGTTTTACTTTTGGCAACGGTCACAATTTGAGACGGTGCTGAGCAGTAAGGAACGGTGAGCACATTTCTAAATAACGTCGAAGAGTTGCTCATGCTGAATTCCAATGGGCGATCCACAAATACCTACCATCTTTATCAAAAAGCGCCTTTCTTCCATAGAGAACATTCGCTTGGAATCTGCGTTTGGAACCCTAGCGCTTCAGCCAAAGCAAGCGGGAGGTTATTGCTAGAACAGGACACGAAAAGGACTGGGCAATCTTCATGGCTCCACACCTGGGCTTGACGTATGTTTTTGAAGCAACAGTTCTTTCAGACACGTAGCAAGCGTGCATGGTTGCAAGATGATCCTCAGCACCAGAGCATGACACTCTCGTGACATGCTAACTGGACTGCGGAACTCCGGTCATTTTGATCCATAAAAAGATTATGCGGATCCCAAGCACTTCAGAAATCGGTTTAAGCAAAGCTTTCTGCATCGTGGAGAAGTACGCGGTTATTGTTTAGCGTCCATTTTAAAATTCATAGGTCACACGTCGAAGTTTGACACGTTTTTACTGGGAAACGCTTCCCTCAACGTAAACTGGTGGCACTCCAACACTGCAGACACGTGCGACAGAAACCAGAGTTTCTAGCGCGCACACTACAAACCGAACCGAACACGCCATGCATGGAGTGTTTTTCAAAGTGCTTTCTTGCACCCGTAAAGGACGAGGTCCCTTTGCACTGCTGTCTCACCACTGCCTATCGACGACGCCCAGCTTCGCGTACGTGCAGGCGTGCACTTGCGTTCCAAGCCATTCTTCGCGGCGTATCGATGTTGCTGAAATAGAGAACCGAGGTGTGTTTGTTAAGAAGGGTGGTTTAGGTACAGATGCTTCGCTTTAGAACACGGATGCAAACTCTAAGAAAAGGTGCTGCTTTCGATATGCAACTTGTCTATTGCCTTTCTTTTTTTAGCTGACGGAAGTAAAAGATCTCAGCGAGAACCACAACTTCCCGCCTCTTGGGTTGGCTAGCAAAAGTGATCCTCAAAAGCGCTTTTGCGACCGCTTATATCGTCGCCTGAGCATGGAGTCCTCACTGCTTGATCTAGAGAGGCTGCTTTTCGAATCGCCACTTTCTCAAGAAGAAAAATGAGCGCAATAGTGCTCACCGGTAGTTCTCGGAATCTTTCATTGGAAATCACCATTACTGAAAGCTTACCTAGTCTATTAGAGAGTCGGGAAACGAACAGCCTGTCAGCGCCAGAATAACCATGCTGCTCTCACCTGTGTTGCAGCCCTTGAAAAGCACGGGCATTGACTTGGGGACCGCTAGGAGGGCCACAACGACAAGCATGCAGCCAACCAAGGTGACGGCGCAGCTGACGGATCCGTCGGTGGTGTAGCCCTCGCGGTGCCATTTGCCACGCAGCTTCAAGATGCGGGACCTGGCCCTGGCGCTGACCACACCCACCGCATTTGTCGTTTGGAACCGCGGCGCGCGCCGACCACTACGAGGCTCTGCTTCCTAAACTGAACGCAATCGCTAAGGTTTTAAACAAGGCGCTTCATACAAATGTCACCGTCAGAATTTGAGCTTATTGGTTGATCACCTTGAATTACGAACAAGGCTACACAGCACAAGGGCAGACCGTGTGCGTCCTTTTGTTTTATGTCATTGTGCTGCGTTGCGCTATTCAAGATTGACAATGTTACTGAGAGAAATATGGAACAGTTCATGCCTTTGAGCGCCGTCAGTACGGATGATGAACCACTGCGCGAATGCTGGGAAGCAAACGCTCGCTGGATGTTTCGAAGCACTGAAAGTTTGGAAGTTGCGAAGCCACTGGGCGACGGCGCTCCCCCAACTTTTGACGAGCCGCCTTCGATGGTAATCACCACTTGCGGTGCTCCAACGCTCTATAGAGATTGCGAGAGAACATCGTCCTTTCTTCGAGGCCCCCAAAAGAAGTTAAAACCCCTCACAGCAGTTTGGAAGTCCCTGGCAATGACCAAAAACGTCACTGTGCATTCGTGCGTGCGTGCGCGTACTAGTTGTTGCGCAGATGTATGTGGAAGTGCCTTTCCGCGACAAGTTCTCTCTTTCGCTCTCTCCGCCTTTCGGAGACGTATGTCGGAGCCCAACTAACGAAGTGTTCGACGCCTCCTATATACCTTGCCGCACGAGGAGCAGGGCGGCAACGTCCTGTCACCGATCAGTGCATGCAGATGTTCGTATGCTCAACAAGTGCTCCAATGCTCTATGTAGAATCGCTCTCTACTGTATTGATAGGACAGCGTCAAATGGTTCATTGAGCAAAAAGCCAGCGTCTGTAGCAGCGAAACAGCACCTAAATTCCCATTGGTTGTGACGCCACGGCACGAGCGCGCCTCGACGGAGCAGAGTGGTCGAAACGCTACACCTGGTGAAGTAGCGCGCAAGGTGTTGTATGAGGGGAGAGGGCATGGGTGCGACGCCACGTCACCAGCGGTCCTCGACGGAGCCGAGACGGCGACGCGACACCGCGTGCGGACGCTGTTATTTAGTTGCTTGTGTTATCCGCCCGTTCCTCGCCCGCGCAAGCCCTCGCCTGCGTTCTAACTGCGCCTCGGTAAAGTCAAATCAAAACGCGCCAAGCGTCTCAACGCGCTGGCTTGCCTGCGAGGAGGTCATAACTTGAACGACCGCTCAGCAGCGTTCAATTGAACATTAATGATTTCGCATTCACAACTCATAAGAAGTGCTCAGGTGTACTCGGATTTTTTCTGATTTACTGCGAATTCTCCGAGACGGTGGCCTATTTCTAGATGAAACTAATTTGTATGCGGTAGCTTCCCAGAATGGCTCTGCGCTGTCCATTTTGGAGACTTTGACTTACGTCGCCGATTCTAGGTGTGGGGATGCCACAGCAGCTTAGAACCGAGGAAGACTGTCACTCACATCTTTCGCTGACCTTAGGCATGTTCTTTTGCTGACGTAAGCCAGTTCGTCACCGATTGCAGGTGTGGGGATGCTGCAGCAGCTTAGAACCGAGGAAGACTGTCACTAACATCTTTCACTGACCTTAGGCATGTTCTTTTGCTGACATAAGCCAGTTCATGCAACTTTTCATCACCTTAACGGCGTTATCAGCGTTGTGTGAAACTAAAAACCCTCTTCGACGCTCGTACGATCTGTGCGTTTTTATGACGAATGAATACTGCAAGAACCACCGAAAGAATACAATAAGTGGATTAAGTTCGCGTAAACAGATAAAATGACTATAAAATGCGACAACAAGTTGCGGGTGTTTTGGGACTCGGGTAGCGTTTAGGCCGGTGATCCTTCAGCGAAAGGGATGAGTACGTCCGGGAGTAAGAGCGAGAGAAAAAGTGGTTTGTTCTACATATTTACAGTGGCTCCAAATATGGAAGCCCACTCCATGGGGGAGCAACTTGAAAGTCTCAGCTCAGTACTTGTCTAAGCACATATCAGAACTCGTCAGCACACGCCACTGCACCCAAGGTGTCTCCTTATAAAACATTCGTCTTCCCTAGTTGACCCGACTAGGGAATCAGATGACCTTGATGCGACCAATCAGAGGGGTCGTATTGTTTACTGAACTCCGCCTCTAATGTTGCCCCTTCGAAGCAAGGACGAGGCAATCCGGAAACAGGGGGTTGACACTCCTTCAACGAAAGTCGGTGACTTAGTTTCTTGCCCTCCAACGGTCATCTTGCCATGGTCGGCAGAATGACCTTCACTCTAATCCCCACTTCTAACGAAGGGGGGCGGTTGTGGTCGGTGGCTTCTAAGGGAGCTTATTTGTCCGAACGTCAGTGCCGGTGTCGGGCCACGTTGCCAGGTAGGCGGCCGCTGATGAAGGGGGTGGTATCGGGGGAAGCACCCAATGAATGCGCACTGCCGAGTTGGGGCGCTTGTTTGCCCGGCTCGTCGGTGTCGGGGACTGTCGACGTCTGGGCGACGCCGATGAAACTGCCTTCCTCGATGGGGAATAATCAAAGAAGGCGCCCGGCCGATTCGGGACACAACGGACTCCCGGCCCGCCTGAAGATCCGGCCTGAGGGTGACCTGCTGTCAGATTGCCCGAAGCGTTGGTGGTCAGTCGTGAACTCGGGGTTTCTTCTTGAAATGACGGCCGATGACACACTCGAGCATGAGGTCCATGCACCAACCTCTTTGTGGCCTTCTCCCTGGAAATACACAAGCACACACAAGACCACAGGGCACAGGAAAGCGCCTTGCTCGCACCGAGAGCCATCGGATCTAGCGAGCAAATCAACGCACCTGCCCTTATCTAATAATAGCACCAACGCAGCCATAAAATCCCTAAACCTTCGCTGGAGCCCAACATTTCGAGATTAGACCAGGATTCACAACTTTCTCGCAACCTCCGACACTTAAAGAGTCAGTCCCAGTGACAAAGCACACCACGGTGCGCAAGCGCCCGGAAACTTTTTTTAAATCCACCAGGCATCGTTTAACCCAAGAATTTGGACCCAAAATTTCGTGCTGCCAAAGCGAGCTCACACGTACCTCTGTGTTCAACAATACCAGATCGTTGTGCTGCATAGAGCAAAGGTAGAATACTTGAAAATGCTCTAAACAAATGATAAATGAAATATCATACGCAGCACAAACGCGATGAACAGTTTTACATCCGCTAGTATCGCACGTACTATACTGCCATTGAGAGCCACATTTGCATCATGGATGTACTGTCAGAGTCGCTTTAACTTTGCGGACAAACTTACATGTAATACGTGCGAATCACGCACTAACAATTTCTTTCTCTTGTCCATATAGGACACACACTAAAGAAACAACAAAAAATATTGCGTAAATTACGCGCTAACACTACCGAAAAGTAAACTGATAATCAAGCGTGCCACTACAGGCTTCAAACCAATAGCCTGGACCTGACACTGCAAGCGTATCTCACATACAAAAATAAAGACCATCTGCTTAAAAAAAGAGCGACACGTCCAAAAATGTTTCAAAAATTTTAACGCGCGCAAACCATCTCTTTCAGAATATTACTGAGTTTCTAAAACAAACAATTTAAACAAAGATCGAAAATTCCATATCGAAATGATCTCGCAGATCTCAAAACATTTAGCCAAACACACACAAAAAAGAAAGAAACAAACAAAATGATGTTCCACAAAACCTGTACCGCTGCTTTTTGTTCCGAATAGCCTACGGCTGCAACCTAATTTTAAGCCGTACTTTAGGTGGGCGCGGTATGAAAACTTGTCTTGTTAACGAGGGAATATAAAGGGCACGTAGGTTATTCTCCTCGCTGCCCACCCCCGACACTTTACAAACAGGCAGCATGCCTTTTTGGCATCGCGCTGTAATTTTACTGCCACGCATGACCGATTCGCGTTGCCTTACCGGCTTCGCGCCCCCTTCTCGCCATCTTCGCTTTTGTACTCCTTCGCGCCGAACGGCCCTTTCTTTTCTTTCTCGTCCGGCGGTTCGGACGCGCCCTGTCTGGAAACATTCCAAGGAACAAACGCGCCGTTCGAGCTCTTTGACTACGCTTCCCACTGGGTTTAGCGCCTTTGTTCGGCCACGTTGCCCTGTCTGCCGCATTCTCGACTTTGCGACGTCGTTTCATCCTAGCACGTTTGCTAGTGCTCATTTTCAAGCCCTGCGCTTGATTCTCGTGCTGACCGGCACTTATTTCATCGGTCACTATTTCCATCTCAACCGTAAAGTCTGAATGATCTGCCGGTAAATCATTCCTCTCAATGCTATCTCGACTGGCGGAGAGCTTCAAACACTCAGGGACAATGCAGCTATTTTCATTTGCGCAAAGTAGCTCGTATACATGGGAGCTGTCCACAACTGCACTGCCCTGCCTACATTGTGCTCTAGCGCACTTTCCTCACCGATTGCACTCTGAACTGGTGCTCTTGTCGGACGACTCGGGGCCACTTCGGACTTCTGCAAGAGCTACCTTCGCGACCTACTCCCTGGATAACTGTGCCAAATCGTCCACAGCGGACCTATAGCTGCTTCTCTAGTATTCCATTGGCACAGTATCTCGTCGTGCTTAATACGGTCGCCATTAGTGGTCTCCTCAACAGCTACGCCACGGTCTACGGATCTGGCATCACCTGTGAACGTACATTTAGGCTCACTAAGATCAACTTCTCTTTCTACCATCGGTAGAACCATGCGTGCTAATCCTTCGCACCTTCCGTGCGCTACTTATACGGGTGCCTGACATTTCTGCTGCCTCACTTCAAAACCCTTTTCCAATCTTTCAATCTCTTGATTGAGAGCTTCTATCTCTTCGTGTTGTTGCTTAATCCATTTCTGTCTTTTCAATTCCTGCGCATGCTCAATTGCTTCCTGTTCCTGTTCTTTTAGAATTAAGTTGCCGAAATATTCAAAGTATTCCTGATTCCTGTTGCTTTCTAAAATGGCTCTAATTTCGGCTTATGATTTATCATCCTCTACCTCTACATCGAGCTCTTCACGCAACCGCAACAAGCTAGCTCTCATCAAACTCATCAGGTCCATGGTCACTACTTTAGGCTTTGGCTCAGCTATTCCACAATACTTGTTGCGAAACCCGCACAAATTGCAATGCAAATAAAAAAAAACTTCGAGCGGTTCAATTCTGTTTTCCCAAGAGAATTTGAAGCCTGGAAAATATAGCAGAAACCAAACGCCTACACACAGAAGTAGAACCAAGTCCCCATGTACTGCTCCACCGCATCGAATCAATCGCAAGAAGACGTAAAGCCTGGGTCGCCTTTTAACTGATTACGATTCCGGTAGGTCTCTACGTCCCAATTACTCCCACAAAAGTATGATGTCAGGCTTTAGTGACTGGTTCAGATCTATGTTGAAGGCTGCTTTCTGCTTGGATGCGCAACAACCACAGTATCAAAATGGGCAGTTGTACACGCTCCATCAGTTTTTAGAAAGTCTAGGCTAAAATATCCGATGACTCACCCTGTACCGTGCAGTCTTGATGCGCTGCGCTCATCCAGCCGCTCGCGAACCAGTTGGCAATTGGCGTTGGCTGCAGGTTCCATCCTGCCGCTGTCACCCAGTCGCTCAAGAACCAGTTGTTGATGACTGGCGTTGGCTGCAGGCAACGTTTATAGGTTCCTTTTCAGTTTGCAAACTGGCTCCGAGAGGCGGCACTGTTTTGTCGCCGTCACGAGAGGTGGCACTGGCGTTGCGTTGAGATTTAGTTCGAAGGGCGAGGCCTGCCTTGGTTGTGTGTTTTTGCTTTGTTGTTGGTGCTCGTGTGTTCAGCACGCCTGTATTTCGAGCTTTAACGTGCTTTAGCAGCTTTAACGTGTTGCGCAAGCGTATTAACTCTGTGCAGTGATCGTGCATTCGTATTTGAGTGGATGCCGTGAAGTGTCAGCACGGATTCTCGACATGCCGAAGTGCAGCGCGCCGGGCTGTTGTTCATGCAGGTATGCTTCGACAGCGGCAAGTACCGTGCCACGACATTTTTTCAAGCCCCCAAAGGACCCTGAGGTGTTGAAGGCGTGGCAAAACGCGATTCCGAGGAAAGTCTTCAAGGTTACGTCAAAAACATACGTTTGTGACATTCATTTTGAGCCTGCAGACATCATAAGCTGCTATGAGCACGTTGTGAACGGTCAAACCATAACGATACCGCGAGGCAGGTGCACACTAAGGGAGCGCGCGGTGCCCCGAATTCTTCCGAACATACCGGAGCACCTATCAAAACCAAAGGCACCGAAGTCAGCAAGGAAACCACCCAAAGTGAGGACCGTGGTTCCCGCCCAATTTGCTTCCAGCCAAAGTGATGCGGATTTGTGCGACGAAATTGACGCAAGTGACAGCATGCCTGTCGGTGAACGCGCCGAAGTCAGCAGGTTAGAAACTGCGCCCTGGCTTGCTATTATGCAGGACGGTGCAACATTTGAGTCATGGCATGTGAAGGCTTCGACCATCGAGGTTATTTTTTACAAGCTCGAGAAGGCCGGGGGCATTGTACAAATTGAAAAGGCCGTACTAATCAGGCAACACATGACTGCTGTAGTTAGTTCAGGAGGTGTGCTTGTCGCGCCGTGCAGCTACACCGGGAAAAATGAAATCATTCAGACTCAGCTAGCAAGCCAGGAGAATGTAGCAACATTTCTTCGCAGCATCGATGCCCTCAACATTTGCACTGGATGTAAATGTGAGCTCTTTCCAGGCATTGTGTCTTCAACGACGGCCGTGAAAAGGCAGGGTGTGTGGCGCAACAAGAAATGCACGGTGCTGTCAGACCTAAACTTGTGCCCTCCGTGCGAAAAAACACAAAAAAATTTGGGGATAGAATGAAGCGCCGTCCCAAAAAAACCACAATACGGAAACCACAATGGGAAATTAAAAACCTAAAGAAAAAAGCCATTAGGGCCACTGTCTTTCGCGAAAGTGCTAAAAGAGAACTGGGTGCACTGAGGCGCCGTTTGTCTCAAGTTTCAGGGAGCGTAGTTGAAAAAGCAATGGAAAATCTTCCACAAGCGCAGCAACTTGCCTTTCGGGCAGCACTAAAAGCGGCAAAAGCGAAATCGCCTAGAGGAAAGCGGTATGAACAGGAATGGCTCATGACTTGTCTTTTGTTAAGAATTTCAAGCCCAAGAGCTTATAGACTGATGACAAAGATGAAACTCATGCCACTTCCAACCACCACAAGGCTGAGACAATTGATGAAAGGAATGCCTTGCTAATTCGGCTTCAACAAGGTATCTCTTGCCAGTGTTGGGGCCTTTATGAAAAACAGAACAGGAGTTCAATGCTACGGAACCCTGATACTGGACGAGATGAAGGTGCGAGAGGTGGATTGCATTTAATAAGAGTACCTACAAGGTTGACGGCTTTGTGGACTATGGAGATGGCCATGACTCAGAAACAACAACCGACCACGCTTTGGTCCTCATGTTTGTGCCATTGTTTCACTCTTGGGTTCAGCCGATTGCAAGTTTCGCGACAAGACACGCAGCCCCTGGAAGAGTGCTGGCAAGGCTTGTTTTGGAAGCTATTTTGGAGCTATCGAAGCACAATGCAGTTGTCGTCGCTGTAATAAGTGATGGTTCCAGCACTAACAAGGCCATGTGGTCAAGTTTTGGTATCGAAGGCAAGCTTCACGCACCGAAACACAAAGTCAACCATCCTTGTGTGCCTGATCAGCAGCTGTACTTCCTTTGTGATGTTCCTCACATTATCAAGTGCATACGGAACCACCTTCTGCGCCACAAGTATGTTATGGTACGTGGATTAGAATGTCTTGACTTATTTTTCATCTTTAAGCAAATCCGCAATGGAACACCTTTTTTTTTATCTGAGTAATTTTTTTCGAATTACAGTTCGGTCAACACAGGATCAACTTTGACCACTATCGAAAACTCCAAGAAGAAGACGCCAACCAGCAGCTCCGGGTGGTACCAAAATTGACAAAAGAGCATGTAAGCCCAGACAATCTGCGGAAGATGAATGTGAGACTGGCTGTACAGGTAAACAAAAATGCCCTATTTAGATGTTTTTTGTAGTTAACTACTCTTTGGTTATATGCATGAATGAATGTTTATAAAAAATAAAGCTGAAAATTTTTCCAATATTTTCTTCTCAGCTTTTTAGCCGGAGCACTGCCATCGGGTTAAAGCTCTACCAGCGGTTAGAGGAGCCTGACCTGAAAGACTGCGATGGAACTGCTGAATTCACGCTCATGGTGAACAAACTGTTCGATGCCCTGAATGTGAAGCTTCCCCAGTTTGGAATAAGAAGTTCATCGAAAGAAATTGTGGTAAAGATAACATTCATACCATCTGTTGCATTCTTAAAGGAATTTGCTCGCTGGCTTTTTTTAAAGGTCATCCAGGAGTTCCTTGATGCTGTAATTGAGACCGAGGAAAACCACATCGCCAAAGGGACAGTGATGTTTGCGTCGCAAGTTACTATGGAGTCCCTTCGGGTTACGCTTGCATCGGTACGGGACCTTGTAGCAGATCTTCTCGCTAAAGGAGCACGTTATGTGCTCGCGGGCAAACTCAACCAGGATCCTTTAGAGGTAAGCAGTGCGTTATCTTTTTCATAGCACCTTGATGTTTGTGCACTTTGTTTCATGAATAAATCACCTTTTCATTTCATTTTCTCCCCAGAGATTTTTTGGTGTGACAAGAAACTATGGAGGTGATGAAGATCATCCAACCCTAATCAGCTTTGCACACATATATAGGCTTCTGAGCCTGTATACACCAATCAGCACCTGTGTCACCGGGAACGTGAATGAGGAACAGACCTTTGTGCTTGCCACTGTCGCAGATAGCATGAAAATTGGAAGAAAGGACAGACTTTCA
Organism: Dermacentor silvarum; assembly: GCF_013339745.2. Classification (NCBI taxonomy): domain Eukaryota; kingdom Metazoa; phylum Arthropoda; class Arachnida; order Ixodida; family Ixodidae; genus Dermacentor; species Dermacentor silvarum. The sequence goes on from NC_051154.1 coordinate 254,343,491, forward strand.
TCCCATGAAAGACTCCAGGAGACTGTTAGAGCAAAGTTGGCGGAGATCTGTTCTACTGCACAGGATGCAACATTGCTAGCACCTGATCACGGATACTCCGCACCAGCAGCACAGGATTGTGTTATTTATTACTTGTGCGGCTATCTTGTCCACTATTGTCTCAAGCATGAGAGATGTTCTGACTGTATACGTATAACATCCAGTCTGAAAATGCTGAGTGCCCAGAGGCATTTCTCACTTTGGAGAGGGAATTTAAGCTTGAAGCCTCAAGTTGCCATCATCGGAGCTTTTCTGTATGTTTCGAGGCATTGAAAACAAGATTTCAGATGAGTTACAAAACAACCGGCTCTGTTCTGACACTTTTTTGACCCTTCTTGATGCACTTAAGGACTGTGATGTGACAAGTGTCGGTTGTCACGTTCACAAGGACACCACTACTGCAGAGCTTCTTCATTCATACATAGTGCTACGAATGCACTTTGCCGCAAAAGATACTTGCAAGAAGCCTCAGCTCTTCAGAAAAGGTCGCATCTGCCAGAAAGAAAGTAAAACTAATGTGATGGCTTCCTGTAGAGCTCCGTCGCTGTAAGCAGCTTTCTGATTGTAAATTGTAAATAAATTCCTGTAAATTCCTGTGAATCTGCGGAAGTCCCCTTCACAACATCAAATAAAATTACAAGGCATTTTTTTCTTGCTTCTGTTGTAGTTGTTGATTTGGTAGGCTTTGCCGCAGTTTTTGCCCGCGTAAGATGTATTCAGGTAAGGTTGGAATATTGTCACGGGGTATTGACGGTCAAGAACACAGTAGCAAAACTGGGAATGGCGAAACTACTCGTTATTGGGCGAACGTGTGCGCAGAAAAATAGGCTACACTCAAAGCTCAACGATAGCGGCGAACACAGTCGGCGATCGTCGAAAATGTGATCAGTGGGCAAGCGCGTCGGTTTTTATACAAGAGTCGATCATCGACGGCACCAGTGTAATCGGTGGTGCCCGCGTGTCTTCCAGAAAGTACTACACAATTCGCGTCGTGCATGCAATCACACAAGCTTCGGTGACAACAGACGACGGATAGAGCCATCGATAAGATTCCAGTCATGCAGGCGTGTCTTGCGCTGAGCGACATCAAGGTGTTACTGGGTGAAATGCCTCCGAGAAAAAGCATAAGTACACGTGTCAATATGATTGAGCATTACGGGTTCCTGGGCTGATTTGTGCAGTATACTGGCGAAAAATAAACGTCAGTTACAACGGGAAGCGGATGAAGGCAAGCGCACTGTGCAGTGCTCGCGTCAGTTTTTTTTCTTTTTTTTGTCCCTTCTACGTGCTGTTTGTTTTTGTTGTATTGTTCAGATACAACTAAAAATCGCTTTTCACTAAAGTCAAGTAAAATGAGAGCGAAGTTGCGTTTCTACTTCTTGAATAACAGAGTCAACCGAATATGGTGGTCGCTCGCCGGCGCGTTTCAGGAAGTAGCAAAGCAGACGCCGCGCCGAGACCGATCCTGACTAAAGCCCCTATATTTAAATATAGGGGCTTTAATCCTGACGCTACCGCAGCGCCACATCCTGGTCGGCGATGGCGCCGACCCGCTCCGCGCCACTTGGAGGCCGCGCTCTTTGCTAACTGAACCTAATCTAAAAACGTTGGTTGCAGGGTCCATCTCACCACGGCGATTCAGTTGATCGCGAACCAGATGCCGGTGACTGGCGTTGGCTGAAGGGTCCGTCTCACCGCGTCCATCCAGTTGGTCGCGAACGAGATGCCGGCGACTGGCGTTGGCTCAAGGGTCGATACCACCTCGGCCATCCAGTTGCTCGCGGCTCGGGGTTAGGATTCATCTCACCGCTGCCATCCACTTTGTTGGGACTCGGGTAGCGTTTAGGCCAGGTGATCCTTCAGCGAAAGGGATGAGTACGTCCGGGAGTAAGAGCGAGAGAGAAAAAGGGTTTATTCTACATAATTACAGTGGCTCCAAATATGGAAGCCCACTCCATGGGGGAGCACTTTGAAAGTCTCAGCTCACTACAAGTCTGAGCACATATCAGAACTCGTCAGGACACACCACTGCACTCAAGGTGTCTCCTTATAAAACATTCGTCTTCCCTAGTTGACCCGACTAGGGAATCAGATGACCTTGATGCGGCCAATCAGAGGGGACGTATTGTTCACTGAACTCCGCCTCTAATGTTGCACCTTCGAAGCAAGGACGAGGCAATCCGGAAACAGGGGGTTGTCACTCCTTCCACGAAAGTCGGTGACTTAGTTTCTTGCCCTCCAACGGTCATCTTGCCAGGGTCGGGAGAATGACCTTCACGCTAATCCCCGCTTCTAAGGAAGGGGGGCGATTGTGGACGGTCGCTTCTAAGTGAGCTTCTTTGTCCGAACGTCACTGCCGGTGTCGGGCCACGTCGCCAGGTAGGCGGCCGCTGATGAAGGGGGTGGTATCAGGGGAAGTACCCAAAGAATGCGCACTGCCGAGTTGGGGCGCTTCTTTGCACGGCTCGTCGGTGTCGGGGACTGTCGCCGTCTGGGCGACGCCGATGAAAGGGCCTTCCTCGATGGGAAATAATCAAAGAAGGCGCCCGGCCGATTCGGGACGCAACAGGTGCAAAACGTTCCAGGCCAGCAGAGGAGCAACTCATAAACCGTTCACAAATGTGTATTGCGAATGAGGAATTTTCATGTTTTTTCTTACTAACTACCGCGGATAGGGTGTGTCCAATATGTTTTGTGTTGTTTCACGTCCGTATACTTGTTCTCCCATACCAAAAAATTATCACACGCTGTTACGCCCCCCTCATGTAATGCCCACTGAGCCCACAAATAATAGTAAAGGAAATTACATGAAATTTTCGCACATAATACAAGATTGTCTTACGTGTTTTGATACGTCGAATTTGCTTCGTTATTGCGACGCCACTGCATGCAAGACTAGAACAACGTTGTTTATTACAACCCAAGATGGCGGAGCAGTTAAATCAAAACTAATATCTTCAGCACTCACAGATAAATCCTTATCTTATCTGGGGAGATGCATGCGTCCTCGGGAAATATACAGAGCTTTGCGTAACAAAATAAAAGTATAATAGAAATGTCCTTGGTACCTATATAGCAGACACAAATACATTTAAATTTTCTTGAGATTCGGTTTTTCTCAAATATATGCTCATGCAGTAATTGGGTTCAGACCTCATTCACTTCCGTTTCTTAAAACACTATACTTAAAACACTATGCATATGGAACGGGACGTCCCCTTCCCGTACATTTCGTGCTCATTCTTTCAACCTGCTGGTTTTTAAATAACGCCGCTACAGTAAATCGTGACCGCAAAGGACTCAAAAGGCTGCAGAGCCATGTTTAGAGAAACTAATAAAATCAAGGAGTAACGTGTTAGCTGTGCGTGAATTCTGTAGCTAAACATGAAGGCTGTCTGACAAACTATACGCTTATACAGGGGGCTCGAAGTTTCCCTATTCTTGTTAAATGAAAACAGTAGCACCGTAAACACAAACCAATCTATAGCGCAGCTACAAGTGGATACCATTTGCCGGGGCTATTATTATATAGGGGTGTGCGAATATTTCTAATAACAAATTGAATACTGTACTATTCGAGTTGGTCTTCAAATAGAATAGTCACTATTCGTAAATGCGAATATTTTTCGAACACTTTTCGAATATTTCAAAACATCAAGTGCTCTTAATTAAGCATGAAATTGGAGCAAAACTACGTGAAACTTTCGCCCACGCGGGAATAGTATAGACGCAAAACATGGGAAGTTGCGTTATGGAGCAGGCTATGTCGCTTAAGTAGCCATGCTTTACAGGCTATACTGCGATCATTTGCACTCTCTGAAGAGTCCTGTGCATGCGAAGAAACTACGAGCTTGTTTGCTCCTATAATGCTCCATGTGTGCTTTTAATAAGCAACGCTTAATAACATGCTATGTAATGATAGAAATGTGCTAACTTTAAAAATATTAGGACGTGAGCATCGTTTTATATTAATTGTGACAGCGCTGTTGTTTATTCGAAATCTAGTCGATATTCGATTCGATTCACTTCTGTATTTGATTTGGTCTCAAACATCACTATTCGCACGCCCCTAGTGCTATATGCACAAAGACAAGATCAACAGAATTCGTTAAGTAACATTTATTTACGCATATTAGTAATTATAGTTACAAAACAAAGTTGAAAGCAATAAAAAGACACAAATATCACGCTATATCGGCAGGAAGTTGGTCCTCAACCAGCAGCTATCGCTCCTGCAGAGGGACTTGGTCACGGCCACCGAAACGCGGGTGTCACACTCCCGCGGAGGCTTGATGGCTGATGTGGTGACAGCTGTCACGACCGCCGACCTCGGGTTGGATCGTGGCCGTGGTGCAAAGGTGGCGGTGTCGGCAACCTCCTAGTTCAGGGCGGCCTGGTGCGCCACGCTCTAATGATGGTGGGGAAAGCGCTGGCCCAACTCTTACCGATGACTTTGGTTGAGTTAGAGGTTACTGCTCAGATGTTGCGCCAACAAACTCGTGCAGGAGCAGAGCCAACCATGCGGCGCATTCTGGCTGGAATGACGAAGGCTTGAGCGAGGGCAACGATGGAGTCTGCATCGAAGCTACGGATGAACCACGGCAGCTCGGGGTTGCCGAGAGTGGTGGGAAAGACGAACGTGTAGATGCAGTTGCAGGGGCTCCAGCAGCTACAGTAGAGTCGAAGACAGCTCGAGTGGTGGCCTTGGACTTCGTTACAGATCCATCAAAGCAGGGAACACAAGTCGCCATAGTCTTCTCCAGAGGTGAAAGGCGTCGCGTGATGTCTCGTGCCGAAAAGAATGGAACACGGCAGTGGTAATGATGATATTGAAGGTGAGGATGTGTAGAAAAACCCGGCATTCCTTTGGTTGGGTTCTTCTTCTTCTTCTTCTTTGTATTTCGTGGCATACGTCTTCGTTCTCAGCCGCGTGAACGCACGTCATCTTCGTCGTTCACTTTCCTCTGTCGTAATATACAGAGTGTTTTTTTTAAACCCCTCCACATTTTATGGGGACCGTCCAATGAGCCGGTGGCGCCACAGTGCGGGAGCAAGCGAACGCGTCTCGCGTGCTCAGTGCAGCAGCCGGCCCATGAGTCGAGCCATGTCAATTTGTTAGTGGAGTGTCACGATCCGCCCCCGACCGTGAACGAAGGGGGGCGAGTAACCCCCGTCCCAGATACGACGCTCCGCGAGGTGGTGGTGACCGATGACTGACCGCCGAGCAGCTGTGCTCGCGATGTTTATTACATGCGGTGAACCAATGTTGCCCACCAAGCTTTGGCGGGCCACTGAGCCTAGCCGGCCAACGAAGAATATGGCCTGGGTGACGTCAAATGATCGTCACATCCCCTTACCCTCCAGTTTGTGCACACAAACAACAAACAAAAAAGTGCCTGTTAACCAGGCCAGTAACGGTCCGGTGGCCTCCGCTGTCGAGTACTCCGCCTGGGCACAGGTGTTGACGATCCTGGTGTGCCAACGCCGGGTGCTCCCTGAGCCAGTCTCGCTCCGTCTGGAGGGTCAGCATTGACCGGCCTCGAGAATGGCGCCGAACTTGGCAGTGGTCCAACGGGTGCCGCACAACTGGCGACGCTTGCCGCCTGTGGTGCTTCGCTGGCAGCGACCGTTGTCGTTGACCCCCCTGCGGGCTAGGATTCAGAAGTGGCGCCCGAGGTTGCAGGCTGGGTCACGAGGCGAGGCCGAACATGGTCGGCGTGCCGGTGCCACGTGTTACCGTCCGGCATGCGGACGAGCAGCGATGAGGCCCTGGCAGGAGATAGCACCTGTCCGGCGGACCAGAGTGGACCAGGACGGAAATTCCTGGCGAAGACCGGAGCTCCCGACTCCGGCAAAGGCCCGCGACGGCACCCTCGCTCAGCAGCCAGCTTCTGCTTCAGCTGTTTCAGGAGCGCTGTGGACCGGAGGTCCGAATGCAGGACGGGTGCAGGGACTTCTGTGCGTCCGTATTTGGCCGAAAATGTTCATAAACAGCGAATTTGTGCGTCTTGGCTGAATCGTGAATTAAAGTGGTGTGCAAAAGTCACGGCACTCCCATTCCTGCGGTATTGACCTGAATTTTCGGTATTAGTTAGCAAACATGTCGTTGTTTCTACTTTGTGATGCTCTTCAAGCCCATCACTACACGCATGGTATATTTCAACTGCGCTAACCCACACGGACAAGGACGAGGCAGACAAGACGTGCACAGACTCGCAATTGAATGTTTAATGGGTGAAAATGACATATATACAGCGAAAAATACAGGCTGTAGGGTGGCCCCTACCCTCAGCAACATCTTCCTGGCTAAAGTGGATAGGGCTATTAATGCAACAGTCTGTAGTATGGCTTCCCGTGTCTTTCGTTACGTCGATGATTACCTGACTTTTGTAGACAGAAGTAGGCTTGTAGAACTGTCTCTTCAAGTGAAGGAAGCTTTTTGTAGGTCGGGACTAGGCCTCAATTTTACTACAGAACTTCCCCGCGAGATTGAATTGCAATTTCTAGACATACGTATGCGTTTTGAGTTATTCCATACATGTTGGTTTTATCGACCAAAGTCCCATAAGTCTCCCCTCAATTTTTCCACCAGGCATTCGAAGATTGTAAAGAGTGGAATTGCCTTGTCGTACATAGATGCAGCACTACTGAAGTCATACCCCCACGTAGTAACGGAAAGTGTTAGTTTCCAAGGCTGACGAATACCGGATACCAAAAATCTGTAATTGGAGCAACATGTGATAAACTAGTAAGGAAAGTTAAAAGTACTGGTGTGCACACACCCCGCACTAATAAAGAAAAAAGAGGGTTCGCTGTGATTCTGTACCAGCACAAAGTTGCGCACAATTTGAAGAATGTAGCGCAGCTACATTCTGGAAGTGATAGTTACAGAACTACAGAACTACAGAACTACAGAACTTCTACAGAACTTCCCCGCGAGATACAGAACTACAGAACTTCCCCTAAGATGCAATGTAGTAAGAATGATGTAGTAAGAAGCGTTAATAATCGGCTCATTAAGTGTGCAGCATCACGCACCGCCACTCTTTCTTCATGGGTGTTCCGCTGGTACAGTTGTAAGCCTCGGCGAAGGCGAGCGAGTGGCTCAGTGGCACGTTGCAGGCGTACTCGCCGAACGCGTCACTGCACTTCAGGTAACACGGGGAAAAGAAGAACAGCCTGTCGCCGCTCATGTCTGCCAAGTTCTCTAGGTGCTCGAGGCCATGGTTACCCTGCACCACGCGGCATGGCTGCCAAGTCGCCTGAACAGAAGTAAACATGAACACTAGCTAGATTCCACTCCAGCAAGCTGAGGAAGCTCGTGTTCTTATTGTGGCCCAAGGATTACGTGATCGCGTGGTGTAGCCTCTCTTCGGCGACCCCGGTCCACGAGCCATTGGCGAAGAACAGTTCGGCGAGACTGGTGCTGACGACGGAGCCGAGGGAACCGTACTTGAAGCCCCGGGGGATGTCTGGCTAATAGACGAGAAACGCGAGCACGTACGGCATGAGCGCGAAGTGCAGCTCCTCCCTTTAGACGTGGGCAAGAAGACGTGTCACGTTTTGGGCCTCTGGAAACAGCTTGACAGCGTACGGCAAAAGGCTCACGTCCTCCGGCGCCACCTAGGCGCGCGTCAAGGCGAAGACACTTCTAAAACTTAGGTTACGGCAATAAGCCCCGCAAACCTTTTTGTCTTTCTTTCTTTTTTGTGTGTGTTAATCTGTGAGCTCTACAACGTGCCCAGCAACAATATTTGGCAAAGATATAAAGGCGACTGCTCTACGAGCTGCGATTGTCATTCCAATACGCTCAAATTTGCAAGATCCAAACGCTTTACACATAAACTCCCTTTTCAGACACGAAAAGGCAAATAATCAAAAGCCTAATGTATAGTCTAATTTAAGCTTAACATTTACGCGTTTTGACCGTTGATTCTTATTGGTAGCAAAAAAATGCGATCCAATAAAATAGCAAGAAGAGTTTGTACGTCCACAGGGGAAAATTTTGTTTGGTACTACAGTGAAAACGTTGCTCGTTATCGTTGTTAGCATTGTTAACATCCCACCAATTGTATCCTTACCTTACGTCGTAGAGCCGCGGGTAGGACGTGATGTTGCTAAGTCGCAGGTTTCATTCCCGGCAACGGCGTCAGCACAGTAAGGAGGTCGAAATAAAAAAAAAGTATTTTGTGTTATTTGATTTCTGTACACTATAAGGAACCCCCATGTATAGTAAGCTCCCGAGGCCTCACTCTGCAGAATCCCTCACAACCCCGACACAGCCCAAGACTCGTTAAATGCCGTGGATAAGTTAATCAACCCTCATTACCTGAGTAAAGCCTCGGCTCAGAATATGCAGCGACTTGAGCAGTACCAGCGACATGTCCGTGAAGGCACTGAACTCGCGGCTCAGATGGGCATCGGTCGACTTTTCCAAGTAGCGAAACATCGCGCCCGTTTCGTTGTCGTACGATGGCACCATGATGTCCTCAATGTCCGGCGACAGGCGTACCTGCTCACGAATATTCTGGCTCACTCGCCACAGGATAACAGCAACGTCGTTGAGCGTCGCTCGCATCGCCACTTGGTTCACATAGTCCGCGTTGAGGGCGAACGCCATGGTCGTCTGGACGAGATCGAAGCAGGCCGCTTGCTGGCGACTTCGGCGTCTTCGCGATAACCGCCGCTAAGGACGTGCACCACGACCTCTTGGTTGGAAACGAGGGAGAGGAGCTGCACCATCATCCATCCCACCGACAGCGAGAACCCTTCGTCGCTTAGCAGGGAGGGCAGGTGAAAAACCTGCTTGACAAAGCCGGGATTCCTGATCACCAGTTGCACGTCGGGGTCCTGTCAGATCCCAAACCGCTCGGCTAAGGCGATCCTCCACGTCTCGTGGTTCACGCTCGCGGCGTCCCGGTCGACGATCGACTGCCACACGGTGCTGCCGTCCAGCTTCAGGTCCGGCGCATCCACGTCCCGGAATGACTCCCGCAGCGCGAGCAAGGTCTTGTTCTCGAGAGACGCCTGCATGTCGTAGTGCACGAGCGCGGCCCCGCGTGAGCCTTAGCGGGCCAGCAGCTCGTTGAACAGGCTCTCGTGAAGCGCATGCTGGTGGGCCTTCTCCCAGATGAGCACAAGATCGTGGTACCGGTCGGTCGGCTGTATGACGCAGCGTCGCTTGCCATCCTTGTGCAAGCGTATGAGGTAAGCCGCACCCCAGTTTCGGGTCAGGGAAAGTAGCGTGAAAATAGGGTTCGCGGTTGTGCCGCGGCGGGGCCATAACAGCCCAGCAAGCTGCAAGGCACTTTTCACGTGATCGTCCTTCTGCGTGTTTCATTGTTTCGTGTGATTAGACTCTCATTATTTATTTATTTATTTATTTATTTATTTATTTATTTATTTATTTATTTATTTATTTATTTTGATATCAACAGTGACATCATAATGGCGCGAGTTCCTGCATGTCAGCGAAGCTTGTTTTGGTATACATCTAAACTAATGTGATCTTGCGAGGCGTAGATACACCCCAGGAGCGACGAATGGCCTAACTTTACCTTTTTCTGTGGGCCAGATGTTCTTCGTGGACTCATGGTGTTTATACATAAGAGCTGTCTTCAGTTAACTCTGAGCAGCACAAATTTAGTCTACTACGTGGTTCCCAGCGATATCCGATGGGAATGGCTAGCTCTAACCCTGCAGTGAGTGAGTGAGTGAGTGAGTGAGTGAGTGAGTGAGTGAGTGAGTGAGTGAGTGAGTGAGTGAGTGAGTGAGTGAGTGAGTGAGTGAGTGAGTGAGTGAGTGAGTGAGTGAGTGAGTGAGTGAGTGAGTGAGTGAGTGAGTGAGTGAGTGAGTGAGTGAGTGAGTGAGTGAGTGAGTGCTTATACGGCACCTCATTGAAGTTCGACGCAACGTCGACACAGGCCATGTACGCCCTAGCGTTACCGGGGGGTCTGGAAGTGAGCCGGCCAGCTGAGACGCCGCACCAGCTGCGTGACCCGTTCAACGAACGTGCCAAGCACGCCCTCGCGTACCGTGCCCTGACGCCAAAGCAGCCAGCCACTGCACACGTGGTAGTAGTAGTCGTGGTACAGTTACACCGCTGTCTCCAGGCTCAATTTCACCAGGTCGGCATACAGGTTGCATGTGGCTGTCATAGGGGATAGATTTTCGCGGTTAGACTATACTAGGCATGTTCGTCTGTCGTATATGGTGCCTGCGCTCTATAGAATGCGTATAACTGACCGTATACTCACAACAGAGTGCTTACACTAATAATTGACAGTCACTTAAGTATCCTTACGTGATTTGAATGTGAAACCACTTTGACTTCAAAAGCACCTTACTTCACTCTATTTCAACTTTATTTCACTTCAATTCACATTGCTTACCCGTAATTACTACTAATTAACGTTGTTATACCATTCATTTTCTACTGTATTACAACTGAGGTCATAGGACGCTGATGACGTCACATTGACGCACGCACTAGGCGCAGCTGTAGTCAGCCAGGACCGTGGAGCCACCGTGGCGTCAGGCAAGCGTGATCGTCTCGCACCCCGGAGGCCAGGTCCGATTCCCACCCAGACCCAAATGTACCAAATTTTCATTTGAGAGCTATTAATTTGCTTTGTTTACAGGAACATCCCTGAGAAATTTGACGTCAGCTGGAGCATTTTTTGACGTGTTCTTACGTTTTGAGCAGTCGGCCATTTTTGGTGCCATCGGTTGATCACGCCGGATTTTCTCCCTGATGGGACATATAATGCTTTCACATGAAAACTGTTCTCCAGAGCAGATGTCAGGCAATCGTGATCTCAGACATATCATTAGCGAAGGCTGTCGGCGAATGGTAAACAGCACTTACGAACAAAAAGCTCCGTTATTTCGACCCTATGAAGGCGCCACCGCGTGCACCCGATCTTCAAGCGACGAGCGACATGTTTTGCCGTCGCTGAGGGCTGTCCGTTCTAGGCCACGTTATCGCTATCTCGTGAAACGCAAGTGACTCAGCCCGGCTCGTCTGGCTGAGAAACGGCCGAATATCATCGATAGCCTTCCGCGCGCCACAGGCGCCGGCGCTACCATCTCTCGTTTCCTTCGCAGCTTACTCGTACCGCGAGAGGATAAAGTCCCTATATAAGAAAAGTACCGCCATCTACTCTTTCCTCCGCCGCCTCCTCTCCTAAAGCGCTTGCTTTTTCTTTACTTTTTGCTTGCGAAAGCCAAGTCGACGGTGGCGCACCTAGAAAGTCCACGTTGAAGCTTTCAGGCCGGCCGCGCGCCGCCGCCGCCGCCGGCGACTGCGGCTGCGCAGAGGACTTTCAACATGGCTCTGAGGCGGAAAAAAAGAAAATATAAAGAAGTGAAAAGCGCGCGCTATCATCGTCCAATAGGAGATACAGGACAACACAGGAGAGAGAGAAGCGGCATTTGTCAAAGGATGGCGGTACTTTTCTTATATAGGGACTTTACGAGAGGAAACTTCAAGGCGCCGCCTTGCGTACATTTCTTTTTATAAATTATAAAGCGGCCGTTGAAATAACCTCTGATGATGAGGAAAGTCATTAATCTTGATTGCTATACGAATCCAACATGAAAAGTGCAAAAGGTCACAAAAGGTTTGTAACTTTCAACCAATATTATTTCAAATAAACGCGTTGTTCTTTTTAATAGATGATGGTCCAAAACACAAATGCCAACACCACCCGAAAGCGATGCAAATGCTATGAGCACGATTCATGAAGAAAAGATTTTCTTGACCCCAACGACGGGGAAAATGCGGCGATACGAATGCCTCTCGACTGCAATTGCATATGGCTGCTCATTAGCATAATTCGCGCGGCTCGTCGCACGACAAATTGTGGAAGATAATCTCTGCAATTGCGGCATAGCGCAACGTCACGCAAGGTGAAATTGACGTTTACAAAATGGCCCTTCCAGTGACGCTTCTCCAATGATATTACTTTAGCCAATCAGCAAGCTGACATGGTGGTTATCTTGGACCGCCACCATATAATCGCGAAATTGCAGATGGACTGCACGAGCTTCTGCACGCTGCCGTTGAATTTCTTCTTAAAGCGCTAACGTCGCAATATAGCTGCCAAGCACAAGAAAAAAAGTATCATTTGATCAAATTTGCAGCTCCACGTCACGTTTCGTCATTTTGATAAAAAACGCAAACTTGCATTTTGCAAAACTGCCGCTTCCCGCCAAAAATTTAAAAACACGTGACCTTCCGACAGCCAATCACAGAGTCAACATGGCGGATAATAGCTGCCGTTCGCGTGGTCCCTATATCTATAAAGTATTTATAAACTTTGGTGCAGCCGCCATGCGTGTCGAGAATAGAGCCCTCAATCTGTATTTGCTCGTGCAACTTGCTCTCTGCCGTGACAGCAAAAAATAGTGACTGAATCAGCCATCGCTTTGTCTGATCTCACACTGAGGACAAAGCATTGGCGCTGTCTTGTCGCTATTATTGAGACCGGTTCTCGTGACGCTGTTAGGTCTGAGACGCCACCGAGAGCCGCGAAAGTATTTTAGATTTTGCTCACCGGATGGCGCCACGGCATTTCACGCTGTCCGCATGGAACGGATTTCCACTGACGATGATAGGATGTTAAAGCGAGATCTAATACACCGTGGTTAAAACATTTACCTCGGGGTACGTTTGAGATTTCTTTACGAGCGCACGCCAATATAATTACTCGGACAACAATGTGAATTTGTCGCCCCAGTTGTCGCGGTGTCGCGTCCATGTATTTGCTCCACGCCTCGACGCGACAGCGCGAAAGCTTCTGCCTGTCGCGTCGGTTGTCCCTGTCGCTCGAACATTGCGTGCATGTGGTTGCTACTTCAATGTGAATACAATAACCCCCGTATTATAAAACGTTCCTCATCCACCTCGACTCAATGATGATGATGATGATGATTATGTGGCTATACCATTTGGAACGGGCTGGTGTTGTGTAACTCCGGGCCAAAATTAATAACACAAAAAGAAAGTGAGGAAAACATAAAGCAACTAAACCCATGTGTTTATGCTCGCCGCACTAGAATAAGTAATGCTAAAAAGAAGTAAAGGCAGTGGAACTAATGGCAGTATGTCTAACTAAAGGCATCATGTTGAGAAATTGGATGGCAATACCGTCCCTCTACAGAAGTGGTCGCTGCGCTTAAATGACACCCTACCACAGTTCGTAGCACCACTATTCGTAGCATAGATCTCGGAGGCCATTTCTTGAGAAGCGTAGCGTGTTCTTCAGCTGAGGGGCTGTGCTGCGCTCAACTCGGTGGATGCACTAACTATATTGAACACATAGCAACCAACTGCATGGTAATTGAAAATGTGAATAGTCAACCAGGAGTCATCAAAAAGAAAGTGAGAGAAACATAGACAGCTAATTGGATGCAAAGAAGGACAAACGCATACCGGAGCGAATACTCGCAACAAGTTGAGGCAATGATATGCGGTAACAAAAATCCGGAGACCAAATGGAATGCGAAGAGATTCAGCCAGTGATACACGCGTAGGTAACGTAAACCTTCCAGAAGCGCTTGGAGTGAAAGTGGACGGAAGCATCAACCGGTCAGCAGTCGAGATAAACAAGAGAGCTTTAGAGTATTGGTAAAAAAGAAAACCGGAAGGGGATTGATATGACCGCATCCGCTACAGGCATAGGTAGCGGTACAAGGTAGATATACAAGCTTTGAGAAAGAGAGAGAGAGAGAGAATTAACTTTATTAATGGTCCTGAAGGGGCCTGGGCACCCCTTACGGGGGCCGGCCCGGTGGCTCCACCCATGTGGTGTTACGGTTGACGTACGACAGCCCGTTTAAAAAGATTAACGGAGGAGGTCTCCCCATCGTGCTTGGTTGTCGCAGGCGGGACGATCCTTTTGTGCGCAGGTGCGGGGAGGAGATTAAGCCCGCCTTCTACGAAACGTTCTTCCGGAGCATCTGGAACGCAGTAGTCTGATCCCTTTGTGTACAGGTGCGGGGACTGGGACGCCCGAGTTGCTGATCCTTTTGTGTGCATGTGCGTGGGAGGCGAATAGGCCCGCCTTCCACGAATAACGTCTTCAGGAGCCTCGGGTTGCCGCCAGCGGAGGCAAGCCGCGGAAACGTCGCCTAGAGGAGCTGTCCACCTTCCGCGAATGACGTTCTTCGGGAACTTCGGGTTGCCACCAGCGGGGACAAGCCAGGGAAACGTCACCTAGGCGAGAGGGAGATGCTGCCGCACCCCCCCAACTGGACTTGCCTGTCACGTGACTGGAGCGAAACCCCGCCTCATTGTTAGAGGGCCCATTTAAGCGGCCCCGCCATGTATTTTTATTCATTCATTCTCTTCTTTGCAATCCTTCAACATGAAATAAACCGTGCAAGTTTCGCACTTAAAATCGTCTCGCCTTGCCTGGTCGCCATGATCTACCGGACGTCTGCAGCCTGCCGGCAGCGCTACGCTACCTAGAAGTGATGCCGGTCGAGGTTGTAGTAACCGGCGCCCCAACAACTGGCGGATCGCGGTAGGATGGAACCGGACATCAACGCGAGCCCAACAACTGATTGGCAGCGATGGGATGCGCTACCCCGGAGGCCCCAACTTTGGATAACATCTAAGAGAACTTCTCCTCTTGGTCCTGGTGGCAACTTCGGAAGGAAGGTGTCAGGATTCATGACTGCATATGGTGAGTGCACGGCTTTTCTTCACTGAGATATCACTAGGCTTTACGTATTTTTTGGGAAAGTACAGAGCAGTGATTTTCTTTAACCGTTGACGGAAGTTTGGAGTACGTCGAGGTTGTTATAGAGTGAAGAGTTAGCAGCACTAAGGGCAGCCATGAACCTGAAGGCACTAAAGAGGCCGGAATTGTTAAACTTGGCCAGAGAGTTGGGCCTCCAAATTGCCGAATCGAAGAGAAAGCCGGAGATCATTGAGGCGATCGAAGCAGTCGGGGCAGACGACGATGAACTTGAGGAATGTTTAGAAAGCATTGAGCATAAGGAGGAAGAACGCAAGCGCCTAGAGGCTAAAGAAGAGCACGAGAGGGAACAGGAACAGAAACGGGAAGAGCACAGAATTCGGATAGAAGAAATTCGACAGAAAATCCAGTTTCTTAGAGGGCAACAGGTACGGTCTAGGCTGGGCGTATTCAAAGTAGGCGAAAACTTAGAAAGTTTTCTTGCCCTTTTCGAGAAGGTATGCGCGGAGGTGCAGCTTGACCGTGAAAATTGGTCCTTCGAACTGTACAACGTATTTCCCTTTAACGTGTCCTGCGTCTTGTCTCGCCTTTCTGATGACGAGTGCCGGAATTACGATACAGCTAAGAGAGCTTTATTCAGGCAGCTCGGCATTCCGGTTGAGAGCGATCGGAAAGATCAAGGGGACGAACAGAGAGTTCCTACTCTTGAGGTAACTGAGCGACAACCCACGGTTGAGGTCGCGTCAGGGAATGGAGAGCACGCGGAGTGCGACGTGGCAGAACCCTCAGAGGTAAAGCACGTAAAGAGCGAGGCCGTCGCCTGTCTACAAACAGGGGCGATTCCGGAAAGCGTTCCTTGCGAGGACGAGGCTGGTTCCAGTTGCCATGAGAAGATTAACGAGGCACTGGAGACCTGCCTCGTGCCCCTGCATATGGGCGAAATGCCGGAGTCGTCAAAGGTAGACCTAGATAGCGGGGCGGCCGAGCAAAGTACGGAAGCGGTGATTCGAGATCCCACCGGTACTGTTGGGGAGGGCCTGGCTAAGGAAATAGTTTTCAATGATAGCGCAGGTAAATTGGCCCGATAGTGCAGGGAACCGGATATTGCTATGGACTCGAGCTTCGGAGAGAGCGCATTTGAGGCGTCCACCGAATCTGAGTCAGCGGCTATCCCGGAGAGCGCTCCTTGCGGGGACGAGGCTTGTTCCAGCAACCCCAATGGGGTCAATCTGGAGCTGGATACGGACCTCGTGCCTCGGCACTTGAGCGGCTCTCGGGTACGGCCGAATGTAGAGCGCGAAGACGTCGCGGAACCAGAGCCAGTGGCGATTCCAAAGAGCGTTTCTTGCGGAGACGTTCCGGAATCGTCAAACGTAGAGCAGAATGCCATGGTGGCCGATGCAGAACGGGAACCCAACGCTCGGGTGTTTCAGGTGCATAACAGATGACCGCATGGCAAGGAAAAACGTTTTCAGACAGCGCCGCCAGAAAAAGAGAGCCAAGTATTCGGCGCATCGAAGACTTGAAAAAGTCGCCACACCGCAGCCCGTAAGACAATGCACCAGGCCATCGCGCCGAACGGGAAAGGGTTTTTTTGGGGCGGCTTAGGAAACGGAAGCGTCACCAAAGGCTGACTGCGACAGCAAAGGGCGCGTTTCCGCGAATAAAGGTGCCGCTGAAATGTTCAGGTTTCAAACTGGTTGAGTATGCGCGTATGAACCCAGCCAGTCAAACAGGCACCGAGGAGGAATGCGTCGCGAAAGCGAGAACAAAGGGAGAAGGGCTATTCTCCCCGCGTTTATGGCCTCCCCTTCGGGCACGAGAGGGCAAGCTGCGAGGACACAGAGTGGCAGGTGTCAGCAGAGGGCAGTGTATGTCTGGCGCCCTTTGTCGTCCTCGGCGAAGCGCGAGGGCTTTTGGACTGCGACCCCATCGAGGGCGCATTAGGAACTAGTCAATTTGCCACACCGATCAGTAACTTGTTTGTACGAACACGTGAAGCATTTTTTTTCTTTTATTAGTTTAAGAAGACTTGCTTTTAGAGTTACAAGTTAAGTGTTAGGCTCCGATTTCCTTTGTCGGACAAGCCAGCTAACACGAAGGAAAGCGTGAATCAGGTTGCAAAGGTGGTGGCTCTTGACCGCGCTGATTTTGTATGTAAGCATTGAGATCTGGGGCTTGCGAAGGCAAACCTTAGTTTTGTAATTTAATGCTTACAGTATAGGGCTGGTATCAATCAGGCTGGTAGCAATCTGGCTGGTAGCAATGACCGAAAGAGCAACTTTGTCCCTTTGACCTTTTTCGATCGCTGTCACGGGTTCCGTGGTTCGAAAGTGTGCCTGTGTTTTCTTGTCCAGTGAAGACTTGTGAATCACGTGCCACGAAGGCGAATTCACAGTTTGTAAAGGCGGAGTTAGAGGACGCGGAACACGTTACCGGGAGATGGTCCCGATTCTTTCTATTCATACCGGGTGACATGATTGACAGCGGTTGTAGAGAGTCATTTCGAGAGGGAGGAACAAAGGTGGCTTAGAGCAGCCTGTGTGTGAAGTGGTCGAAAGCTAGCGGCACGCGAAGATGCCTATGGCATATGAAAGAACTTGTGTAGTGCTAAAGTGGGCTACTCATAAGCTTAGCCGCTAGATGGCTGGTACGCATTTTAACTAACTGCCATTGTGACAGCTGCGAAGTCTATCTTAGGTGGTCGCTTACTGCGACGGTGTCGCTCAGTCAAGCATAATTTTCAGTTCCCCCCTCAACAGGGTAGAGGAAGGAACACGCGGATGTCATCAGCTGAGGCTTTTGAGTTTATTGGCAGAGCTTGGCTTCGATATGCTCTATAAGAAGCGCAAACTTAAAGGCAATGCCGAAGGTCTGAGTCGTTGCCCCTAGAGTAGCGAAAACCTCATGATCACTCTGGTTTCAACGTGATTTCGACGTTAGTATTTTTTTTCTTGTACGTTTTTTTTTTCCGCGTAGTTGTAGTTGATCGTTAGCGGATTTAGTAATCACGTCATAACGCTTTCGGGAAATGGCTATTTTTAGTGTTCAAGGGGGAGGACGCTCGAAGGGAATGGGAAAGCAGTAGCAGTTTTCTTTTTTTTTTTTTTTGTAAAGCCTGGTGTGTCTTGGGGGAGAGTGGCCTTGTGCTCGTTTGTTTGTGGTTGTGGGTCCGGCACTGTTCTGGAGTGATTGCGTGCCCAAACAGGAGACGAAAAGTTGCGAGACCTGTTTGCAAGCCCTGTTTCACCGGTCCGGACCAGGGAGAGAAGGCCTACAAGAGCGCCCCGAGAACTGATGAACGACTCCAGGGAATCTGCAAGCTACGAACCAAGGGTTCGTCACTACGGAGAGAAATTCTGCTGCTGAAACGCCGATCCCTCGCGCAGTGGCTGCTGGCCCCTACGCGTCGGGATCTTCTTCCCCCGCCGGAGATGCTGTTACGGTTGACGTACGACAGCCCGTTTAAAAAGATTAACGGAGGAGGTCTCCCCATCGTGCTTGGTTGTCGCAGGCGGGACGATCCTTTTGTGCGCAGGTGCGGGGAGGAGATTAAGCCCGCCTTCTACGAAACGTTCTTCCGGAGCATCTGGAACGCAGTAGTCTGATCCCTTTGTGTACAGGTGCGGGGACTGGGACGCCCGAGTTGCTGATCCTTTTGTGTGCATGTGCGTGGGAGGCGAATAGGCCCGCCTTCCACGAATAACGTCTTCAGGAGCCTCGGGTTGCCGCCAGCGGAGGCAAGCCGCGGAAACGTCGCCTAGGGGAGCTGTCCACCTTCCGCGAATGACGTTCTTCGGGAACTTCGGGTTGCCACCAGCGGGGACAAGCCAGGGAAACGTCACCTAGGCGAGAGGGAGATGCTGCCGCACCCTCCCAACTGGACTTGCCTGTCACGTGACTGGAGCGAAACCCCGCCTCATTGTTAGAGGGCCCATTTAAGCGGCCCCGCCATGTATTTTTATTCATTCATACTCTTCTTTGCAATCCTTCAACATGAAATAAACCGTGCAAGTTTCGCACTTAAAATCGTCTCGCCCTGCCTGGTCGCCATGATCTACCGGACGTCTGCAGCCTGCCGGCAGCGCTACGCTACCTAGAAGTGATGCCGGTCGAGGTTGTAGTAACCGGCGCCCCAACAACTGGCGGATCGCGGTAGGATGGAACCGGACATCAACGCGAGCCCCAACAGTGGTGACTGGGAGTCGGAGCTCGCCAGCCACCTGTTGGGCCTTCCGGACGGCCTGGTGTTGAAGGGCCCTGTCGGGGCTCCTGAGGTGGTTGATCCAGTCGTCCTCGGTGGCAGGAGACCCGAAGCAAGCGTTTAGCGCGGGACACTGCCACCGCATGTGATCTAAGTCGCACTTTGGATTTTGGCATTTAGGACATTCTGGCCTTATATCTGGGAGGTATTTGCGGCATATATAGGGGTTGGGGTAACTGCGCGTTTGCAGCAATCTAAGCGTTAATTGTTGTGCTTTATTTAGTGTTGGGTGAGGTGAAGGGAATTACTTTCTCGATAACTTATAGTGCGAGAACATCTCGTGATAGGAGAGGAGTGGCTCCGGGTGCGTGTTGGGGCTCCCGGTCGGTGAGCCGGCCCGCGTCCCCGCGCGGCGCGTAAGATCTCGCGCGAGGTTATGGGCCAGCTCATTGCCGTTGGGGACCCCTGGTTGAACGTTGAGGCCTTCATGCCCCGGGAACCAGTGGATGTGCTTGTCTTCGTTTATTTGAGCGGAAGCTAGAATGCTTAAGGCCGCCTGGCATAGTTTACCGCGGCGGTATGCCAGTGCAGCGGGTTTGGAGTCGGTAAATATTGTGTCGCGCTGAGGGAGGGCTAGAGCAAGGGCAATAGCCACTTGTTCGGCCTCGCAGGCTTTCTTTGTTTGTATGGTAAGAGCATTGAGGGCTGTCCCGTCTGGGGCGACCGCCGCAGCCGCAAAGTAGGGTTTGTCTGCGTATTTAGCGGCATCTACGAAAGCCACGTCTGTCGCGTGTAGGGTGGCCGCTTTTAGTAAGGCTTGAGCGCGTGCCCTTCTTCGAGTCTGTTTATGCACCGGGTGCATATTTCTGGGGAAGGGTAGTACTGTGATTTTAGCACGAAGGTGTTGCGGTAATGGGGTTGGGTCATTGACTTGAGTTGGGATAGGAAGACTTATGTGTGAGAGGAGGTCCCGGCCCGCAGCTGTCGAGGACAGGCGTATGAGCTGGGACATTCTTTGTGCTTCTGTGATTTCTTTGAACGTATTGTGTACCCCAAGGCCTAGCAGGCGCTGCGTGCTTGCCGTCATGGGTAGACCAAGTATTCGTTTAGTGCGTTTGCGGATGAGGTTGTCCACTTTAGTTTCATCGCCTTTGCTCCACGGGTGAGCGCAGGCAACGTAGTGAATGTGGCACATTAAGAACGCGTGAAAGATGCGTAGTACGCTCTCTTCTATGAGTCCCGCGTGTCTATTAGCGACGCGTCGGGCGAGGTGAATGACTGCATCAGCTTTTTTGATGAGATGTGCGACTGTTAAGTCGTTTTTGCCATTCTCCTGCAGGGTAACGCCCAGAATTCGAACCGACGACACTATCGGGATATCCGAGCCGTCCGTTGTGGAGAGGTGTATAGTTGGTTCGCGGTTGTTGCGGCCGTGTTGCGGTGGCAGAAGCAGCAACTCGGACTTAGCTGCCGAGAGTCTGAGGCCCGTGGGCTTTAAAAAGTTTCGTACTGTATTAATTGCTTCCTGAAGGCTTGCTTCGATTTGTGCGTCGCTGCCTGCGTTGCGCCAAAGAGTAATATCGTCGGCGTAGAACGCGTGCTCTACGCCTTCGATATGTTTCAGCTTTTGCGAAAGTTGTCTGAGGGCTAAATTGAAAAGAAACGGTGAGAGCACCGACCTTTGCGGGGTGCCGCGCGGGCCTAGGTTGTAGGTGTGTGAGTTGAGATCTCCAACTTTAAGTGTAGCCGTTCGGGCTCTTAGGAAAGAGCGGACGTATTCGTAGAAGCGTCGACCTAGGCCTGCCTCCTGAATCTCGTGTAGTATATGAGCGTGGCTTACGGTATCGAAAGCTTTCTCTAAGTCGAGAGCTAGAATTGCTTTGAGGTCTTTACTCTTTACTCTAAGTAACGTCTTCTGCAGCATGAGGAGTACGTCCTGCGTGGCCATAGCCGGCCTGAACCCGACTTGATTGAATGGGAAGAGGTGCTCTTGCTCTGCATGTTTTGTGACTCGGCGGAGAATGACGTGCTCCATGACCTTACCCACACAAGATGTGAGGGAAATGGGTCGTAGAGAGTCAAGCTCCTGGGGTTTGTTTGGTTTGGGAATGAGAATGACGATCGCGGCCCTCCATTCTGGCGGGACGCTCCCTCGCTTCCAAACCTCATTCATGTGGGTGACTAGTGATTCAATGTCATTGTCAGCCAGGTTGCGGAGTAGCTTGTTGGTGACTCCGTCAGGACCCGGGGCTGACTTAGTGTTGAGCTCTGCTATTACCGCGCGTATTTCAGCACTGGTTATAGCCTCCTCAAATGGGTCGTTTGTGGCGCCCGCGTAAGGTGGGTAGTCTTCATGCGAGCTAGGTTGTGTGCATAGATACCAGGCTGCTGTTGCTCCTAAAATCTGCGCATCTGTAAGTTGCTGCCCTCGCGCTTTGTGTAACAGTCTATCTAGGGTTAGTCGTTGCTCTGACTTGGTGGGCTTGTCGCCGAGCAGGTGCTTGAGAAGGTCCCATTTTAGGCCTTTTCTCATGCGTGCGTCGAGCGAATTGCACACCTCATTCTACTGTTGGCATGCTAGTATCTGGCTGTACTCTTCGATTTGTCGGTTGAGCAATGCAATTCTTTTTCGTAGCCTACGATTGTGTTTTTGTGTTCTCCATCTTTCTTGAAGACTTTTGTGAGCCTCCAGGAGATGTGCGAGGTGGCTGTCCATGTGGTCGATGTTGCGTGTTGTAGAGATGTTTTTGGTAGCTTGTTTTACGTCCCGCTGTAGTCTTGTAAAGTTTTCGAATTTGCCTAAAGTAGTCCCAGTCTACTATTTTAAAGTGTCTGGGTTCGGGGCTGCTTATATTGAATGTAGTGCTACAGATAAAGTGATCGCTACCTAAGTTAGCTTGCAGGTTAACCCATGTGGGATTCGATACGTTGCGTACCAGGATCAGGTCAGGGGATGAGTCCCGTGACACTGAGTTGCCTATCTGTGTGGGGGTAGAGAGGTCGTTAAGTAACACTAGATTGTGCTGAGTGATGTGCGTTTGTAGGTGGCGTCCTTTCTGTGTTGTGCGATTGTATCCCCAGTCTACGTGGGGGGCGTTGAAGTCCCCCGCGATGATGAGGGGATGGTTGCCTGCTATCTGCGTCGCTTTAGTTACTAGTGTGGTGAATGTTTCTGTACTGTGCGAAGGTGAACTGTACACGTTAAGGATAAATATAGATTGCTTAATGTGAGCGTTGGGGATGATTTCTAACATCTGATGCTCTATTTTGAGGTCTGGGCGTATTGCATGTGTCGTGTAAGCGTAAGGCTTAGCCACACAGGTGGCTATGCCTCGAGCTTTGTTCCCACAGACGGCCTCGACTCTATATCCACGAAGAGCGAATCGGTCGATACGCGTTTCCTGCAGGAGAATGACGGCCGGTCGTTGGGTTATAGAGCCAATGAATTGTTGTAACGTTTCTCTCCGCGTGCGGAGGGTACTAGTGTTCCATTGCCAAATTGTGAATGATTGTGACGACGCCATTTTAAGGCCTAGGTATTAGCCCAGCGCGCTTTACGCGTGCCAGGTCCTCCTCCAACACCTTAGTCCTCGCGTCTATTTGTGCTGGCCATGTAGCCAGCTCGTTAAGTTGTTTCTGCATGCTCTCTAGTTTAGCGTTGAAAGCGCCATACTCGGTCATGGTCTCCGCGCGGTACTTTTCTAGTATCGCGTATATGTTAGCTGTAAACTGTTCAAATTCGGATTGCTCTTCGGCCTGAGGCGTCAGGCCTGCTCGTTTCTTAGCGCCGCGTATCGAGACGGGGCCGCTGCTAATGCTACCCTCGCGCGATGAGGGGGCCTGTTGTTTTGCTAGCTCTTCTTTAAGCGATTGGATTTCTTTAGCTTGCTCCGCATACATGCGTTTTAGCTGCGCTAGTTCTGGGTCAGGTTGCTGTGGCAAGTGTCCCTGACGCTGCGCTGCGCGGGTCTCACCTTTGCCTGCCACCTTGTCGGCCCAGGTAGGCTTGTCAGTGGGGGTGGGAGTTCGTTGGTCTGCGAGAGGTCCTTGGGTTTCGGTAGTCTTGGCAGGAACCGGGCTGGGTCCTGGGGTGGGTGTTTGCTGCTGGTCTTGCTTTCGTCGGCGACGGCGCTGACGACGGCGGCGCACCAGGTAAGGCAGCGGTAGCGATGTCGGCATTCGCGGTCGCCCGTGCGGTGTGCTTCGCCGCATAAGGCACACACTGGTTGGTTGCACACGTGTGGGTTGTCCGTTGGTAAGTGTCCGCATTGTTCGCATACCTTGGTTGAAGGAGTGGGGCACACGTCCTGGCGGTGGCCCACTTGGCCGCAGTTGCGGCAGGTGTCGATTTGACGCTTGTACAACGTGCAGCGGCAGATGACCTGGCCGCAGTAGACGTCGTTGGGCACTTTGAGCCCGTTGAAGATCAGAATCACCGTTGAAGTGTTCTTAAAGCGGCGCGCTCCCAGTAGGCTTGGGTTTCGCGGTTGAATTAGCATGCGGTTGAGTGCGGCGTCGTCGAAGTCAGTGTCGACGCCGCGAATCACGCCTCGGCTCGTGATACCGGCAGGCGAGAGGTAGGTCGTGACCGGGTGTTTCTGGTCGGTAAGGATGATCTCGGTTACTCGACTGTACGCTGCTGCATTAGTAGCGCTGGGCGTACTGACGACAAAGATATTCTGCATCGAGTTGGGACAAATAATGTCCTCCTCCGTTACCGACGGCGCTAGCTGAGCTGCCATGGTTAATGCGGCGAGAATCCTGTGCGGGCTGCAGGCTTGCACGTTGAGGCCGCCGCCCGGACGTACGATGACACGATTGTGACTACGTGGCATTGCCGGCAGCCGCCTAGCAGCTGCGACGTGTCTTTGAGAAAGAGAGAAAAGATTAAGGTGATGTACACAAAAATGCTCGAATGAAAAGGATGCATAGCCTACCTGATTAACTCAAGCAGGCTATAGGTGACTATTTGTCACCGCCCCCGTTTCAAAGGGGGTGCAATAAATCATTGTGATCGTGGAGTGGAGAAAGAGCTTCGAGTGGAGGATTGTTTGAAAATATGATGGTAAGCTGTGCCAGAAGTTCACATTACCTGATTCGCACCAGCGCTCGTTGAAGAGAAATAAATACAATACCCGTGTCACATATTTCGCATAGCATCGGGAACTGTTGCCGCTATACTATAACTGACGCAGTCATGTCCGAAGTAGCCGTAATTTAGCCACTCACAGTGCAAGCCACCGAAACCATTCAACAGCGATAGCTTTACACCTTGTTTTTAGTTATCTTTCTTTTGGATAATTCGTGTATACGTTATGTATACAGGATGTCCCCAACTATCATGCACGAAGATTTAAATATATGCAGATGCCACGTAGCTGGACAGTAGTACTACGGTAATATTGTTTGCCGTCGCTTGGAGATACTCAGATTGTTTTTGCATTTTGCCTAATGACATAGTTAGTCTTTAATTTATTATGCAACTTCTCAAATATTGTAATTAGATTAAAAGTGTAGATGCGAAAATTGTAGAGCAACGTGAAAAACCCCATACACAGCTTTCTGTTGCTCAATGCGTGCTACATAAAAATGTTTTTCCGAGCGTGAAAGAAGTCCGCGAATGCACGTAAAATTGCTGGGCGTCCTAGTCGTAGCACGCCGAGCTTATTCTCATCGGCTGTGGAAAAAGGCAGTGATGAAGCTACGTTTTCGCAAAACAGGTCTTTATCAGAAATGATGACCCTTCAAACCTGCAAAAAAAGAAAAATGAGCCCGTGCCTAAAAGAAGAAAGGGAATTTCTGAACGCTGGCTATCTCATTTGCAGCGTCGACCATCCCATGTTCAAGGCAACCCTCATAGAAATTCGATCTTATTTTTGACGAAGGCAGTCGTAGCAATGCGCATGAGCTTTTTGTTGTATTTTTCAGAAGCCTTTTCACGTCTTGCGCGACCTGCGTAAATACATGAATGGCAATCTTGGAAATATCAATTCACGCCCCGCAAAAGTATAGTTTTAAATATTCGCGCATGATAGGAGGGACACCCTGTATTTAGGAAAACCAGGACAGACCTAGCCTCTGCCCCTGGTAAAATTGTTTGTGGCGCAGCGCCGCGGAGGAGGAGGGTAGGCGGAGGTACGCTGGCTTCACCTCCTGTGGCCGCTTCTACGCACTGTTGTGTCTGGCGGTCCCTCGGGACAAAGGAGGCCGGCGCCGACTCAGACGTGCCAACCTGGCGCCCTTTCTCGCGGCCGAGAATTGTCACCTGGGACTGAGGGATTAGCAGTTGGTCTCCGGGCTACCTCATGCGTGGCTAAACGGCAGCGTCGCCCCTTGGTGCGGTCCCGTGAATTACCAGCGCCGCCCGAACCACGACGACGCTACGCCGACTGATGACTTTCGAGACAGCCACCGCCCCACCTGGTTCCGCGAACTGACCACTATGGAGAGGCGAATCTTGAAAGGGGCCCGCGTCTGGCAATCCCGGGGGAACGACATGAACGTTCGGTTCCCAAGGTGTCAACCGCTGCCTGTGTTCGGGGGCGACCTAACAAGATTGGAGGCGGAGCCCGGCGGGAAACGACGACACATCACGTGCGTCATATGGCCACCTGATCCAAGATGCTGATTGGCTAAAAGAACTACAGTGTGTTCCCTCGTCGAGTGAAAGAGGGAAACGAAAGGGATAAAACAGGGGACTTGAGTGTTGTGAGAGACGCTTCACCATGTAGAGAGGCTTGAGTTTTGACCATGTAGAGCACGCTTGACGCTTGAGGCTTGACCATGTAGAGCACGCTTGACGATGTAGAGCACGCTCGACCATGGAGAACGCTCGGAGATGTAAACGCTACC
Source organism: Dermacentor silvarum (assembly GCF_013339745.2). NCBI lineage: Eukaryota > Metazoa > Arthropoda > Arachnida > Ixodida > Ixodidae > Dermacentor > Dermacentor silvarum. The sequence goes on from NC_051154.1 coordinate 254,369,291, forward strand.
ACATGCAAAGATGTTAGCACGTAGACGGCTCCAATATCATGGAGCCCATCTTGTAATATACCATGTACAGTGTATATAAAACAGTTTTCTAATCTCCCTGGATAACTCCTCCTCTTGGCACCTGGCACGGCACCATACATGGAACCTTCATGGACCCACGAAAAATCACCATTCGCAACAGTGGCTGGCAGCTTATGGGATCGGCCTGCGTTGGCTACATTGGTGTGGTGAGTGCTACGTGTTTGCTTCTCTTTTCGCCAGACTCATTAGCGCAGGTGACTAAGTCGTTAATGGTGTTTGATGTTGTTAGTGATTTTGTCTCACAGACCAAGAATACAGTGTCTCGTGGGCTGAATTACTAGTGGGGAAGAAACACAGGGTGCACTGTAAATACGGATAAGTTTGAAATCCAGGAACTCCTCAAAAGTTGTGAGCCGATGGGCATTTTGGTTGTCCCTGCGGTAGGCAAAAGTCAACAATTGGAGCTTTTACAGAATGAGGAAGTGAGTGGGGAGAACGCCGGAGAGGCCAGGAAAATTGTTTCGTAAGCGAAGAGAGGAAATTCTGCAATCTCCCAAAGTGGCAGCGATAAGGACGGGCTTAGTGCCGGAGTTTGCGCTTCATGTCGCCAGAACTCTCTAGTACAAGTAGGTAGTTGCTAGGAGAGTAACTTTGTGTTTTCTGGCGGGCACCATTTTGGGAAATTCACCTTCTTTAAATGGCGAATTTTAGGAAGGGTGAATTTTGAAGGTAAAAAAAGATCGCTATGGAAAAATTCAGAGTGCAGGACCTCCTTCTCATTTGCGAGGAGTTAGGCATTTCGGTCGACTCCGCAAAAACGAAAGAAGCGGTTCTCGACGTCATGAAGGTAGAAGAGGTGACGGTCGAGGAAGCTGATGAGGCTTGGGAGACAATTGAGGAAAGAAAGCAAAAGGCAGAGGAGTGCAGGAGGCGCGAGCTTGAAGCTGTAGAGAAGCGCGAGAGGCGCGAGCGTGAAGAAGCAGAAAGGCGCAGGCACGATGCCGAAATTCGCGAGAGGCGCGAGCAGGAGGCAGCGCAACGGCACGCTCTTAGGATGAAAGAGCTTGAACGGGAAGATCAGATGCTCAGATGGCGGACAGCGCGACGCCAGCTCCACACTTTCGAGACAGACGAGGGTATTGTTAATTTCCTCGCCGGTTTTGAACGAGTGTGTGAGAAAGAGGGTGTCAGCCGGGACTCGTGGGCCGAGCGATTAGGAGCACTTCTCCCGTTTAGCGTCGGCGCGTGTTTCATGCATTGCTTGTCCGAGGAGAAAGCGCGCGACTACGACAGAGCTAAGAGGGCTTTGTTCAGGCGCTTTGGTGTAGCATGGCAGGCCGACTTCGAAGGCCCAAAAGAAAATGAAAAAGACGAGCCTGTTGAAGATAACATTAGCACTGAGAGGACTAGTGTAGAAAGCTTTCGAAAAGGTGTGATGCAAATGGCACACACACAAAGCGAAGAGAGCGGCGGATTTCCCGCACCAGAAACGGAAGGCCCTTTAGGCCAAGTGTGTACGGCGGCGGCAATTTCGGCCAGCCTGCCAGACAAGGTCACGCATTGCTTCTCGAATAGGTCGGAGCAAATGCTGAGGGAACCGGGAAAATCCATCTCCAGCAAGGGAGCTTTCAGGGCAAAAGCACGTGAGGAGACTCAGAGACTGATAGGCTTATTCCCTATTGAGCAGCGGTCACAGGACCATGGAACGATTCCAGAGGCAGCTGTAAGCAGTGATGAGTTAGACGTGTTAGTAGCCGGAAGCGAGGTGAATGCGGTCACCGAAGAGAGCGGTGGTTTTCCCGCCCTAGAACCAGGGGCCGACTTCGAAGGCCAAGATGGCAGTGACAAAGATTGTTCAGACAGCGCTGAGAGGGCTGCGGTGCCCGTCGTTAACGGACACAGTGACAAGCGCGAAGAAACAGCTGTTTCGCCATTTAGCGAGGCTGTTCTGGAAACAGAGGCCGACTTCGAAGGCCAGCAAGGAGTTTTGCATGCTGTCGACGGTAGTGATAGAGCTAGGCCAGCTGAAGGTAGACTTCATGACAAGCCAGCTTGCTCAATGGTCAAATCTGGTAATGTTCTATTACAAAGGCAGACGCACTGTGAAACCCGAGAGGGCAACGAAATTTCAAGTGCGTGTGCTGATGCCGCAGGACCAACGAAGCATGCCAAACATAAAGGGCGTAAGCGCAGGATGCGAAAGGTGGAGGCGGTCAGGGCGTCTCGAGTCAAACGTGCGAAGCGCCAAGGCGACATTGGTAAACGCGCTAAGATCATGATCCAGCCAGATAATGTGAAACAGCGCAGGAGGGTAACTCCCAAGCTTAGGAGTTTGCTGAGGTCAAGGATCGGCGTGACGCACGTCGCGAAAAGGCGAGTCTCGCGAAGATTCAGGCGTAGTGACCGTCGCCTGACCGCAACGCGTAAAGTGCACTGTAGACAGAGGGATGGTAACTGTCGCCTAACCGCCTCGCGTACAGCGCATTGTAAGCAGAGGGACAAAGGGAAGCGTCCTGTAGGCTGTTTCAATGGCCGAGCACTCGCGGGGGAAAAGAAAAGGGTCTGCCTAGCAGATAATGGGACAGTGCGCGCACGGGTCTGTCAATGCCTCCCCCTCCCAGTACTTGGAAGCGGCTGTTCGAAAGTCGCAGCTACAAGGTGTGTCAGGCAAATGAGGGGGTTTTGCCTTATTCGCGACGACACCTTGCGAAATCCCCGGAACGCGCGACCCCCTCGAGTGCGTTTGAAAGTAAGGGGTGCGTTTGGGGCCCGAGAATAAGTAAACAAGGAAGACGGGTCGCAATTTTTTTTTCTTTTGTATTCTGTCTGCCTGAGATTAGTTGAGTTTTGAAAGTTTGAAGCGCGTAAAGAATGCCGCAGTTTTTTGTTGTTAAACTTTCCGGCTCAGGTTAGACTCACGATTTAAAGGGGAGTGTGTACGCGGCGACAGATAAAGAATTCAATTGCAAACAGTGTCAGGGTTGCAAATAGTTTAGAAGGTCACGCGCAGGTTGCGCAAGTTGATGACCGGAGCTTTTGCACGAGTTTGTAATAAGTCGTAGATGGTTTGCCCATTTGTTATCTAGTATATTGGCATTATGTAATGATTATGTAGCTCTTTTGTGCTAAGTGTTACAGAATGCGAATTAGTGAAGGCCAGTTCTCCCTTCGCCTTCCTGATATGTGGAAGCTCTAATTCATAATTACTTAGCTTCATTACATTAACCCAGATGGTGTCTGTTTCCGAAGACACATCATCGGAAGTTTTTTTTTTTGGTACTTGTCCGGATCAACGAGCACCTTGTGTTTCAGGGTTTTCTTTAGATAGGGGCAGTCAGATTTTTGGAATTGGTAAAGTCTGGCGATGAGAGTGGCTTGCAGTGGCGCTTGCAGCATTGTGTGTGGCTGACAAAGGTCGCTCCTTGGAGCTTGGAGCTTGTCATTTCTGCAGCCCAGTCTGAGCCCACCTATGAAGAGGCCTTTGGCGGGAAGATCATCATTCCTGGAAGCAGCGGCCCCATGGCTTTGAGCGAAGCAGGCATCAAACCGGCCGAGCTGCATGAAACAACTCGACCTCCCGATGCATCATCTGGCGGCGGGGGTGCTGTTGTGTCTGGCGGTCCCTCGGGACAAAGGAGGCCGGCGCCGACTCAGACGTGCCAACCTGGCGCCCTTTCTCGCGGCCGAGAATTGTCACCTGGGACTGAGGGATTAGCAGTTGGTCTCCGGGCTACCTCATGCGTGGCTAAACGGCAGCGTCGCCCCTTGGTGCGGTCCCGTGAATTACCAGCGCCGCCCGAACCACGACGACGCTACGCCGACTGATGACTTTCGAGACAGCCACCGCCCCACCTGGTTCCGCGAACTGACCACTATGGAGAGGCGAATCTTGAAAGGGGCCCGCGTCTGGCAATCCCGGGGGAACGACATGAACGTTCGGTTCCCAAGGTGTCAACCGCTGCCTGTGTTCGGGGGCGACCTAACAAGATTGGAGGCGGAGCCCGGCGGGAAACGACGACACATCACGTGCGGGATATGGCCACCTGATCCAAGATGCTGATTGGCTAAAAGAACTACAGTGTGTTCCCTCGTCGAGTGAAAGAGGGAAACGAAAGGGATAAAACAGGGGACTTGAGTGTTGTGAGAGACGCTTCACCATGTAGAGAGGCTTGAGTTTTGACCATGTAGAGCACGCTTGACGCTTGAGGCTTGACCATGTAGAGCACGCTTGACGATGTAGAGCACGCTCGACCATGGAGAACGCTCGGAGATGTAAACGCTACCACATGCAAAGATGTTAGCACGTAGACGGCTCCAATATCATGGAGCCCATCTTGTATTATACCATGTACAGTGTATATAAAACAGTTTTCTAATCTCCCTGGATAACTCCTCCTCTTGGCACCTGGCACGGCACCATACATGGAACCTTCATGGACCCACGAAAAATCACCATTCGCAACAGCACTCTGTCTGCGCTATGAATGTACCGGGTTCGTGTGGCGATCGGAAGGCTGAGCGCCGAGCGTGAAGGAAGGAACAGCAACGCAACCGACGGCACGCCGAGCGCGAGTCGACCAACCCCGAAATCGTCTGCAAGCGCCGGCCACGCGCAGAACAGCACCGGCAAAAGGCGGGGGCTAGGCATGCCCAGGAGACACCCGAAGAACGTGCTAGGCGGCTTGCGATAATGCGGGCGACAGCACCCATACGCTTGAACGTAACTCACGTTCACGAAGTGAAACATCACTATAATTGTTTTTTTCGTGCGTCTCCTCTGGTTTGTCGTATGAAACCAATTGGGAAGAACTAGAAAGAATCGCGAAGGCAAGTTACAGCGCAGTGAATTGATTTTGTGCACAAAGTATAGCAGGAAATTGGTGAAAGCAGGACAATAAAGTTTTATACAGTGTTCATTCGATTATGTTCCAAACGACTACAAAAAGCGTACGGCTTCTATCTAAGTGCCACATGCTGTTCACGCGGGATCAGTATAATTCCCGTACCAAATGTGTGTGTGCGTGTGCGTGTGCGTGTGTGTGTGTGTGTGTGTGTGTGTGTGTGTGTGTGTGTGTGTGTGTGTGTGTGTGTGTGTGTGTGTGTGTGTGTGTGTGTGTGTCCGCGTATTAGTTGTTGCACACATGTATGTGGAAGTGCCTTTCTGCGACAAGTTCTCTCTTTCGCTCTCTCTTCGCCTTTCGGAGACGTATGTCGGAGCCCAACCAACGAAGTGTTCGACGCCTCCTATACCTTGCCGCACAAGGGGCAGGGCGGCAACGTCCTGCCCCAACGGGCCAGTGCATGCGGATGTTCGTATGCTCAACAGGTGCTCCAATGCTCTATGTAGAATCGCTCTCTACTGTATTGATAGGAAAGCGTCAAATGGTTCATTGAGCAAAAAGCCAGCGTCTGTAGCAGCGAAACAGCACCTAAATTCCCATTGGTTGTGACGCCACGGCACGAGCGCGCCTCGACGGAGCCGAGCGGCCGTTATTTTGTTCTTTTGCTGACGTTAGCCAGTTGATGCAACTTTTCATCACCTTAACGGCGTTATCAGCGTTGTGTGAAACAAGAAACCGTCTTATACAACCTCCATCGACGCTCGCACGATCTGTGCGTTTTTATGACGAATGAATACTGCAAGAACCACCGAAAGAATACAATAAACGGATTAAGTTCGCGAAAAGAGATAAAATGACTATAAAATGCGACAACAAGTAGCGGATGCGAAACGTTCCAGGCCAACAGCGGAGCAAGTCATATACCGTTCACAAATGTGTATTGCGAATTAGGAATTTTCACGTTGTTTTCTGAATAACTACCGCGGATATGGTGTGTCCAATATGTTTTGTGTTGTTTCACTTTCGGATAGTTGTTCTCCCATACCACAAAATTATCACACGCTGTTACGTGTAATGCCCACTGAGCCCACAAAGAATAGTATAAGGAAATTACATGAAATTTTTGCATATAATACAAGATTTTGTTACGTGCTTTGGTGCGTCGAATTTGCTTCGTTATTGCGACGCCACTGCATGCAAGACTAGAACAACGTTGTTTATTACAACCCAATTTGGCGGAGCAGGTAAATCAAAACTGAAATCGTCAGCACTCACGGATAAATCCTTATCTTATCTGGGCAGATGCATGCGTCCTCGGGCAATATACAGAGCTTTGCGTAACAAAATAAAAGCCTAATAGAAGAGTCCTTGGTACCTATATAGCAGACACAAATACATTTAAATTTTCTTGAGATTCGGTTTTTCTCATATATATGCTCATGCAGTAATGGGGTTCAGACCTCATTCACTTCCGTTTCTTAAAATACTATACTTAAAACACTATCCATATGAAACGGGACGTCCCCTTCCCATACATTTTGTGCTCATTCTTTCAACCTGCTGGTTTTAAGTAACGCTGCTACAGTAAATCGGGACCGCAAAGGACTCAAAAGGCTGCAGAGCGATGTTTAGAGAAACTAATAAATCAAAGAATGACGTGTTAGCTGTGCGTGAATTCTGTTTTAGCTAATCGTGAAGGCTGTCTGACAAACTATACGCTTATACAGGTGGCTCCAAGTTAACCTTCCCCTATTCTTGTTAAAAGAAAACAGGAGCACTGTAAACGCAAACCAATATATAGCACAGCTACGATTGGATACCATTTGACGGGGCTATTATTATATAGGGGTGTGTGAATATTCGAAACTTTCTAATAACAAATCGAACACTGTCCTATTCGATTTGTTCTTCAAATCGAATAGTCACTATTCCTAAATGCGAATATTTTTCGAAAACATTTCGAATATTTCAAAACATGAAGTTCTCTTAATTAAGCATAAAATTGGAGCAAGAGTACGGTAAACGGGCATAGTATATACGCAAAACATGAGAACTTGCGTAATAGAGCAGGCTCTTAAGTAGCCATACTTTACAGGCTATACAGCGATCATTCGCACTCTCTGAAGAGTCCTGTGCATGCGGAGAAACTACGAGCTTGTTTGCTCCTACAATGCTCCATTTGTGCTTTTAATAAGCAACGCTTCATAACATGCTATGTAATAATAGAAATGTGCTAACTTTAAAAATACTGGGACGTGAACATCGTTTTATATTAATTGTGACCGCGCTGTTGTTTATTCGAAAACTAGTCGATATTCGATTCGATTTGCTTCTGTATTTGATTTCTTCTCAAACATCACTATTCACACGCCCCTTGTGCTATATGCGCAAAGACACGAGCAACTGAATTCGTTAAATAACATTTATTTACGCATATTAGTAATTAGAGTTACACAACACAGTTGAGAGCAATAAAAAGACACAAGTATCAAGCTATATCAGCAGGTAGCTTGTCCTCGACAGCAGCTATCGCTCCTGCGGAGGGAGTTGGTCACGGCCACCGAAACACTGGTGTCACAGTCCCGCGGAGGCTTGATGGCTGATGTGGTGACAGCTGTCACGGTCGCCGACCTCGGGTTGGATCGTGGCCGTGGTGCAAAGGTGGTGGTGTCGGCAACCTCCAAGTTCAGGGCGGCCTGGTGCGCCGCGCTCTAATGATGGTGGGGACAGCTCCAGCCCAACTCTTACCGATGACTTTGGTTGAGTTAGAGGTTGCTGCTCGGATGTTGCGCCAACAAACTCGGGCAGGAGCAGGGCCAACCATGCGGCGGATTCTGGCTGGAATGACGAAGGCTTGAGCGAGGGCAACGATGGAGTCTGCATCAAAGCTACGGATGAACCACGGCAGCTCGGGGGTGCCGAGAGTGGTGGAAAACACGAACGTGTAGATGCAGTTGCAGAGGATCCAGCAGCTACAGTAGAGTCGAAGAGAGCTCGAGTGGTGGCCTTGGACTTCGTTACAGATCCACCAAAGCCGGGCACACAAGTCGCCATAGTCTTTTCCAGAGGTGAAAGGCGTCGCGTGATGTCTCGTGCCGAAAAGAATGGAACACGGCAGTGATAATGATGATATTGAAGGTGAGGATGTGTAGAAAAACCCGGCATTGCTTTGGTCGGGTTCTTCTCCTTCTTCTTCTTGGTATTACGTGGCATACGTCTTCGTTGTCTGCCGCGTGAACTCACGTCATCTTCGTCATTCACTTTCCTCTGTCAATATACAGAGTTGGCAATAATAAGGTAATAACAAACACAAGGTGCGATTACCGGCTTCTGAAAGTGAAGCCCACGTGCGGCCGCAAATGGCCAGGCGGGCGCCCCGTCATTCGTAAGAGCCGCGCCGCCGCAATCAGCGGCATTTCGTGCTCGTGTAGCTCCTGTGGCCGTGAACAACCGACGACTTCCTCCCTCCCCCGTTGCCGAAGCGCCCCTAAGTTGAATCACGACCACTGGCAGTGCCCTTTGCGATCCCCCCCGCCAGCTCTAAAACCAACGATAGGGGCCAACGCTGCCTAAAATTCACGGAGAAGCGCGGAGCGCATTGCCAGCCGTCTTAGTTGCTTTCAAGCACCGAAGATGGCAGCACGGTAAGCGGGCGGCCGCTCGTTTCTTGGAGAACTTGGCCGACTTGGGTAACGGCTGCATTGGTTGCTGCGAAGCTGGTGCTGCCATCTTCAGTCGAGCGGCCCTGTCGGCCTCCCTCCGTGTCTCCGTCGCGCCGCCGGCTGCACCAATGAATGCGACCAAAACAGCAGCTGCGCTGGACCTTCAAGGACGCTAAAGATAAAAGTAACCACAGCTGTATTAATTACCCCCCATCTATAAAAGGAAATATAAAATGAAAAAAGAAAGACCTCTCACGCAAAAGGCGCGATAACATCATGGATTTTGATGGCACCTGCAGAGACATCCGTAATTTTCTTTCTTTAACGATAAAGATTGACTACATTCCATTCTCAAAGAGCCAAACGTTGAACTTGGCAAGTTTCAATAACTTTTACTCTGCCAAAACGACCCAAATACGAAAAAAAAAGCTTTATGCGACATTCGGGAAATTGGACTTTGAGCTTCATTTCCTCTTTAATAACCAACCTATAACCGCTAAATTTGCAAAAAAAATAGATTTGAAAGAATACGCTAAAACTTATTTAATAAAAGCACAACATCGCCGAAGAATCCACTTTCGAGCTTGCTTATATTCATTTTTCAAAATCTGTCTCGTGAAAGTGCCGGTCATGGCTGGTGTTCAACCTGCCACCTCGACAATAGCAGCTGAACTGCGGACGACATCGGCAAAATGAAGGATTCCTTTCGTTCGATTTTATTTCTTTTTCATCATTCAGCATTCACGACCGGCCGATCGTGGTGATAAGGTAAGCCGAGCACCACTCGTACCCACTGACGAAGCGTGAAAAATTATTAACTTCAGAATAGAATCGTTACATTATCCTGATATTGGTTTCCGATTTCCTGGACCACCCATACAGTACCATGTGTCCCACATAACTTGTGCCAAAATTTAAAAATATGCAAGAGCCACGTAGCTAATCAGAGTAATTTCTCCTTAATCGTATGTGTGCAGTGATGACAAGCGGGCTTCTTGACAAAATCATTGAGCATACATTATTTTTGTTTTTAAACATCGGTATCTTAAGTATCTAGAATGTCTATGTTTATGCCTAAACTGGATGTTGCTACCTCATAATGTATATTTAATGTGCATTCCGGACTTCTATGGTGTTGGGCTGCTGAGCACGAGGTCGCGGGATCGAATCCCAGCCACGGCGACCGCATTTCGATGGGGGCGAAATGCGAAAACAACCGTGTACTTAAATTTAGGTGCACGTTAAAGAACCCCAGGTGGTCGAAATTTCCGCCCGCTACGGCGTGCCTCATAATCATATCGTGGTTTTGGCACGTAAAACCCCATTATTAGATTATTAGATCGGACTTCCTAGAGGTCAATTCCTAGAGAATTCACTCAGGCACCCCTCATTTCTCTCTACAACGTCTTCTCTGCATTGCATGTGCAAGGAAGTGAAGATTCAGTACTGAGCATCAATCGATCAAGCAGTCAATAAATCAATCAATCAGTCAATTTTATTAACGTGCCCAGGAACAACTAGTTGATCGTGGTACTGGCGCACGTGAGAATTGCTATAAAATACACACAGCCGGTCAAGCGTCCACCGCACTTGGCTGGGTACAAGAAATAGGTTCATTATATAATACGCTCGTATATATATATATATATATATATATATATATATATATATATATATATATTACATAACATAAATAACAACATATAACATATAACACACAAAAATAACGTTGACCGAATTTTTTTTGAAGCCTGGACACCAAGCTTATGGTAACTGTTACATGGAACAAGGCGGATATTTATACAGCAACAAACAAGAACAAAGGGTAGACATGTTATACCACTTCTGTGGCGTTTCAGTGCAACACAAAAGGCACTCACTTGCAATTTCACTAATTGAGAGAGACAGGGCTTACATCAATACGGTGATTGAGGTGCCCAAAAATCTACTACCACAACCAAATTCTCGATTTCAGATCTCTCTTATACCCTCCATGGCGACTCGTTGCCCCGCTAGTTGAACTTTCAGTTGAAGGAATTATTCGCAAATGAGACATTTTATGCTAGCAGCACAACTAGCGTTATACGAAATATACTTCAGATACCCTGTATATATTCGAGCGTACACAGATGGTTTCTGCGAAGTAAATTCTTCTACAGCCGCCTTTGTCATTTCCAGAATGGAGCCGAATACAGACGTTTAGGCTGTCTCACGCGACATCATCACCTTCAGCAGAAATTTTTGCAATATTGTTTTTGTTGCGATACATAAATTCAGTACAGAAAGGGAGACAATGGGGCATTCCTTTGTGACTCGCAGGGAGTTTTACCGTCACTTCATAGTGATATCAGCAATTGGCAAAACATGGCTTTAGTTAACTAGGCTCTAAAACAGCTCACAAAAGCAAGTGAAGAGAATCGCACAATAATGTTAAAATGGATGCCTTGCCACTGAAATATCTCTGAGTACGTTGCAGCGGACGAGGCAGCTGGGCAAGTGTACATGATAACAACGTCATATCATGACTTGCTGTAACACAAGGCAACTTGCGGCATATACTAAAACAGATCTCAGCCCATGGTTGCAGAGCGACATGGTTTAATCAGAATTCAAGATCTTCAGATTTATTTTACATTGTCCCTTCACTTCAATTAAATATCCCGTCCACATTAGATACAAGCAGAACCTTTGAAACGTTGATTCACCGTATGCGGCTCGGTACCACGTATACAAAACTCTTTCTGCATAAAATTTCAGGCGCCATAGTCCGCAATGCTCTTGTTGCCTCGTGGATGATGATACTTCTGTTAGAATGTCCGCGACACGACACGCAGAGACAAACGCTTACCACGTAATTTAATGACATTTCATCACAGGCCCTTCATCCTCAGGAAGATCCTAGGTCCATGGACAACATATTCATTCGCAAAAAACGATCGTTAATGGCGCTTCAAAGAGTTGGGGAAGCGAGCGATATTCTCGGAAATTATTGAGTAGAGTATTCATCTGTGATAAGTTCACTGTACAGGTGCCCACAAAATAACTCTGAACGCCTGACCGGTGGCCGCTCGTCGGCGGAGCGCGCCGGTGAAAAAGTAGTGCCGGGGTCTGCGCATGCGCGGTCTCCCTAGCAACCTCACCTCGATCCCCAGTTCATCTAAATAGGTGTTTCCTTGCTCCAAAAGAATAGCGTTGCGTGCCTTTTAACGTTGTCAAAGGGGGGCTGTGTGGATGCGGTCTCTAAAACGCTGTGTGCGCGCGTGTGCACGCGATGGAGCATAAGCGCTCGTGCATGCGCGTTAATGGGTATCGGCGCCTTTTAAACCATAAGATTAACTGACTCATTCGCGGAATATGACCATCGTCGACAACACTTGCGGTAGCAAAAATCAGAAAGCGGCGTACTACACCTCTACCGTTCATTAAAGCGTGTAAAAGTGAATTAAGCACCAAGTGGCTAAAAGTAATTAAGAGTAATTCAAGTTTCCCAAAGACTAATTAAAAGTAATTAGGGTAATTAACAAAACCAATACACGGACATCATAAGACACCTTTATTAAAGCATGCTATAGTGAATTACTAAGTAACTAATAAAAATTAAGAATAATTACAAGTAATTAATGGTTGCGAAAGTAATAGAGACTACTTCACATCAGTTCGAGACTCCGTGATAAGACTGGTCAAGCCAAATTAAGTCTAATTAAGAGTTCCAAAGAGTAGTACCTACTAATTAGGATCAATTCAAGACTCCGTAACAGCAAGTAAGAAAATAATTAAATCGAATTACGACCAATTAATAGTTATTGTTATTTAACCGAAATCAGCAAACAATCGCAAGTGAAACGGCGTCATCGCATTCAAGCTTTCGCCGTCAAAGTCGTCTTAGCAATCGATGTGAGACCCCACTGAATTTTTTTTTGTTTTCATACGCATTTAACTCGCACAGCTGAATACCCCCTTGATTAGCACCGTATCACCACACTGAACAAAAAATTGAATGTTTGCGCCAACCAACGCAGACACGCGATCAAATGTTAGAGTACCCCCTACTAATACTGCAGCGAAGCGGCCACGTTTCGTAAATAAGTAGCGCACTATGAGACGTTCGTTGTGACTGCGAGCCATTGAAGAGACCTTTATTATAGTGCCGCATGCATAAAATTAATTCCTGCGCAAGAAATTAGCGTGTTGTAATACGCCGTCTGATGTCACTTTGAAAACTTTTATGTCATTTTGAAAACTTGTTAAAGGAGCTGTCGTGTTAAAGTCAAAGTTCTGATCTTGTTCCCAAGTAGTAAATGTGTCTGGGAGTATAATTGAACAAGGACTAAAATACATCGTGCAACACGATAATCAGGTTGAAAAGTGCGCTGCAGTGCTGTTATAGGCAAGCAGTGGCTCTCACCCGCATAGAAGATAAGCTATGAATTCAAAGTTTCTTTAGGCGAAATAACTAATTCAGATATGCGAGGCATTAGGTATACTGAAAAGTAGAGCATGGTGAGCGCACTCGTCACCACTCAGTTATAAACGCTCTTGAATTTCACTCATCCAAGCTATCCAAAAAGCAGGACTGTCTCTTAGAATTAACGCAGATTCCGACAATACGCCACAAGGATTGCGCGTGCGTTTAGAGATTAGGCTGTAGCCTACAGGCACCGATTTGTTGTCGCAGTGCTAAGAGGGACAAACCGCAAGATTTTTAACACAAGGCAACGCTTATCTAGATGCACTAGGGAGCGAGGCCTGCTTGCTAGGGATGCCGCGCACGCGCAGACCGTGGCCGTATTTTTCCGCGGGTGTGCTCCGCTGATGAGCGGCCAACGGTCCGGCGTTCCGAGTTATTTTGTGGGCACCTGTACGTGTATAATTTGACCTCACTTTGGCCCATTCAATAGCTCGATTCATGCGCCTTCGTGTGAACCTATTCCATGTTTTCTTATGTACCATGATTATAGTGTAGTTATTTGACTGGACTTTGTGTTGCTATGTTTCTGAGTTGTCTTTCAGTTTTAGTGTGATTTTAAATTTCTTTTTCACATCTGTGGCTTTTATTATTTGCATATCTATACGTAAAAAAAATCGGCGCGAATTAAAAGCGCTAGCATCTCCTAAGCATCATATAACAATAATAATAATAATAATAATAATAATAATAATAATAATAATAATAATAATAATAATAATAATAATAATAATAATAATAATAATAATAATAAACCGTGTACCATATAGCATCCCAAAAGAACATTGGCATTTCTGGAAATAGGCTATGAAATGAATTCGAGTGCTGCTTGGAAAGTGTGGCAAATGTTTGCTAAATATGTCAATTTCGTGTGAGTGTTTGTCGCAGGCCCGCAGAATCCTGGCCAAATTATTCTTTGAGACGCCAGAAGCAGATACATAAGAAGGTCTAGAGAGGCTAGTTTTTTTTCGCGAAATTCTTATGCTAACGTTAGGCAATATTTCTGTACAATCAATGAGACCATTTACAAGCTTGAATAAGAAAGTTAAGTCAGTTTTGGTGCGATCTGCAGTCCGTGTCTTCTAGACCGATGGAGGACTGAGAATGAGGTTGTTGCTCATGGCCGACCTGTCTGGAGTACAGATATCGATGTATAGAGACAAATTTCCTCTGAATAATGTCTGCTCGATCTTTGTTCGACTGGCAAGTAGTGTTCTAAACGACAGCGGCATATTCCATCACAGGTCAGCAGAGGGGTGTGTATAGCTTAAGAAATACACCTGCGTTTCTGAACTCCCTCGAGATTCGAATTGCGGTGGATAGGGTGCGCAAGCCGCGTTGACCGATACGTTCTATGTGAGACGACAAGGTAAGCTTGAAATCAGAGCCGATTAAATGGTCAGTAACTTCGCACTTCCTATAGAGTGTGGCTTTGCCCTGGTGGTAAGCGAAACGGGACTCATCTGTCATGACGTGTATATGACATTACTTTCGTCTTTTGGCCGTTTAACAGCAGTTTGTTTTGCACTCACCAATCGGCAAAGGCGGTATATCTTGTTGAAGTAGAATGCAGTCTCGAAGATTGTGAATGTCTTTGGATATCTTTATGTCGTCCGCATAAAGCAAGACAGACGATTTCTTTATGACATTGGATACATCATTTACAAATAGACAGAAGAGAAGTAGTTCAAGAACAGAGCCCTGTGGTACACCACTGGTGTTTGAGGACTGTCCGTTCGAAGTGACATATTATTGTCGGTTCGACAGGCAGTATTGCAGCAAAGCCATTAAATATGCGCAAACACCGCTTTCGTAGAGTTTTGGGAGCAACAGGGCATGACTGGCACCATCAAACGCCTTGCTTAAGTCACAGGAAACAGCGTCCAGTGGACTCCTGTTCTCGACCGCTTCCGACGCGTGGGTTAAATTACGGGGTGTAACGTCCAGAAGCTGAAAAGTAGACCATGTGGGACACCGTAGTGGAGGCCTCTGTATTTATTTTACACCATCTGGTGCTTCTGACTGCACACCCCAAGCGTGGTCCACGAGCCAGTCTATTCCCCCCCCCCCCCCCACCCCCTTTATACCGTGGCTAACACAACAAAATACTCTCGTTTTTGAACATTTCGACTTTTATCGCTACGCGTGCTTCGAGACGGTAGACGAACACGCAAGCCATTTAGTGGTGTTCTGATCAAACAGGCGTTTCAAAATAAGAAGAATGTGTAAAAAAAAAGAAAGAGAGAAGGAACGAGGCAAGGAGCGGAGTAAGCTCCGAGAGGTACTACGAACAGATCGTGAAAAGACAAAAAAGACTACGTAGATAAAACAATGTCGAAAAAAGAAAAACAGTATATGTAATAATTTCGCGGAATAAAAATTAAAAGAAAGACAAGGTTCCGTAATGTGGATTGGAACATTGCGGTGAGGCCCGGTCGGTGCGCTCCCCTACTTGAGTAGTGGACATTCTTTCAGCATCGGCCACGTATTCGGTTTCCATATGCGATGATTAGGTTATTATTTAGTTTCTGTAACATATGCACGAATAAAGGAGCGGTTTACCATGTGTTCATTTTTGCCGTGTGTGATGTTCTAAATTTGTGGATAAAATATCGCTTTATTTTTTTCCCGTTCACGAGAAGAGCAGAAGCCTGACTGGAGAAGGGTGACACGTATTTTGTCAAATGAATACTGTGGCAGACTGAGACGTTTTGAAAGTGGAATATTTGGTAGCGCGCGCGCGTGACCTCTGTCGTTATTTAGACGAAGTCTGAACGCGGTCCCAGTATGGCCTATATACATTAGGTTGCAGACATCACAATGGAGCAGTAGACTGCATTACGACTGTCACACTTTAGAGGTTCCTTAATTTTCAATGTAAAATCCGAGAAAGTAGGCTTAGTAAGGCAGGTTGAAGTTGTATGCTTGCAGACATCGCAGCGTTGTTTACCGCACGGTTTGCAACCTGATTCCATGTTTGAAACCCTGGTTGTACTAGCGCTGACGAAGATATCTCTTAAATTTATTCCCCGGCGATAAACAACTCGGGGCGGCTCTGTGAAAATTCAAGACAAACATGTACAATGCTGAATAAAATTAAAGTGTTTGGGTAGAATGTTGTTGACGGTTTGGTAGCGTAGACGATTGATGACAAGGATGATTTGATTTTTAGAATGGAGTGGCTTTGATCCCGACAAAATTTAATTTCTGTCTAACGCTTGCGCACGGATTATAGCATCATCAACAAAACTTTCCGGGTATTCCTTCACCACCGGGGCCGTTTTGAGTTCCTTTGCGTGACTTTCGAAATCTGTCGCGTCAGAGCTGATGCGTTGGTATCGCTGGGCTTGTGAATACGGGATGGATGTCTCGCAATGGCGTGGATGGCTACTTTTGAAATGAATGTATTGGTCTGTTGGCTTTTTATATAAGGTTGTGAATATGCGATTATCTTTAATTTGTACAGTGACATCAAGAAAGTTTACAGCTGACTTAGAATAACTGTGTGTGAAATAGATTGATGGATGAGCTGAAATAAAATATGCTACGAATATAAGGAGACTTTCCTCGCCGCGGTGTCAAATGAAGAACATGTCGTCTAAGAACCTTTTGTAGATGAGCGGCTTCTAAGATCTGGCCGCAAGAAAGGGTTTTTCGAGCGATGCCATAAAAATATTCGCATAATTAGGAGCCAACATAGTGCCTATTGCCGTTCCGCTTATCTGGGGAAAGTTTCCGGTCTAATTCGAAGTTACTGTACCCTAGTACTAACCACAGTAGTGTTGACAGCGTGTCATCGTCTAAACTTACAGGCGTGTTTGCCTTCATGTAAGCGTTCACTGTGGCGTGAATGCATCTGCCTGTGGTATGTTTGTGTATAGGGATACTATACGTCTATTGTAAGCAGGAAGCTATCTTTGGCGACCTCGAATCCAGTTATTAGGCCCATAAATTGGTTGGTGTCCTGATTGTAGGATAGAGTGGTTGGAACTATGCCCTAAATAATGAAATCAAAGGCACTTCAAATTATTTCGGTTACCGTGCCATTGCTTGAGACAATGGGGCGACCGGGGTGGTTAATTTTGTGGATTTAAGGAAGCGAACAAAAACGACCTGGAGCTGGATGAATCCGATGCATTGCTTTAAGCATCGCTGGATATTTTCCTTTCCCTACCTAATGGATTTAATTCGCGGCCTATTTCTTATTCAAGCAATATAATGGGGTCCCCTGCGAGTTCCGCATAGAAGTCCTTATTTTCTAGTTGCCGGCATCCTTCTTTCAGGTAGTCGACCTTATCCAATATTACTATTTAACCACGGCAACCGCCACTAGTTTCGGCACTCCACAGCCTGCCAGGAACGCGACCGCCGCGGTTACCGACTCACCACGCACGCACGCCAGCTTCACATGGCTGCAGAAGCGTGAGTGCGCGCGTGCTCTTACGGCGATAGCGTTATTTATTCTTCCACGTCTAATAGAAGAAGGAGTGTTAATTATAGTGCGATGTGCGCGCAGTTTCCATGATAACTGCGATGCACTCCGGTGTACGGTGAATATACCACAAAAGCGCGTGCTTGAACCTGAAATATAATAAAGCCGGATATACGGCATAGCACTTCGGCTGCCGCCGGGCATGAAGCTCGCCTTCACCAGGATGCGCCAATATCTCTGGCATTATTTTCTTCGGTCCCTTCCAGGCGTAGCGTACTGCGCGAGCTGCTCAATGCGCCAGACAGGATCACACGGTTGGCGTGTGGATTTCCTGACAGTCTGGTGCATTTCCGTAACAATGCAGACACCAACGATGCTTGAGGTTATACGACCAGCGTCTGCGGCCGACGCGACGCTACGCGACGCCATGGGAACCGCACAGCATCCGCCTGCTGCGCTCTAATCTCACGCTCCGACGCAGGAAGCTGCTGATTGATACCGCTAAGCAACCAGATCGCTATCGGAAGTTGTCTCGCCCAAGAGGAAGAATGAGACGTACTGGCCGCCATGGATACGGCGGGGCAGAAATAAATCGTCGCGCCTGGCGCAGGTATAGAGGCATATATCTCATATATCGCGGCCTCCTTGAGGAAGCTTCATCGTGCTAAGACAAAGGCGCATGCGCACCGCACGGACAGCCTCTCCACCGGCCGCAAGACCGTTGTATCGCGGCTGGGCTCGACTGGCGCGCGCGCTCGCGTCTTACGGCCTTCTCACCCGTCGGGGAAACAATGGGAGAGTTTCTCAGCACGTTTCGCCACCCGTCGGCGGTAGGGGCGCTGCGACCCTGACCCTCAGCAAGAGACGATTAGAGTACTGGTGGAAAAAAAGCAGGGAAACGATGGATACGACCCCACTGGGTGCGATCTTGTACGCGTTCCAAAAGGGAACGGAGGCGGTCCGTTCCATCGAGCCGCACACGATTGGTCAATTTGATCGTCACGGTTCAAATTGACCAATCGTGTGCGGCTCGATGGAACGGACCGCCTCCGTTCTATATTGGAACGTGTACAAGATCGCCTCTGTCAGATCACTTAAATTCATAGGCAGAGGTACAAGGTAAATTCTTGAAAAAGAAAACTAATAATGAGAGGTATACAAAAATGCTAGATAAAGAAAATGTATAGTATACCTGATTAAATCAAGCAGGCTAGGTGACTATTTGTCACCGCCCCGTTTCAAAGGGGATGCCAACAAATCATCATCATCAGCATCATTCTAAAGTCCCTATATAAGAAAAGTACCGCCATCCTTTGATAAACGCCGCTTCTCTCTCTCTCCTGTATCTCCGATTGGACGATGATAGCGCGCGCTTTTCACTTCTTTATATGTTCTTTTTTTCCGCCTCAGAGCCATGTTGGAAGTCCTCTGTTGGAAGCAAAAAGTAAAGAAAAAATCAAGCGCTTTAGGAGAGGTGGCGGCGGAGGAAAGAGTAGATGGCGGTACTTTTCTTATATAGGGAGTTTAGCCCCTTCCTCCCCTGCTCCGCGTACTTGCGCTTGCCTTCACGCTCGCACGATCGTTTTCCCGCGCATTTAATTCGGTGCTCTGTCAGTGTTGTTCAGGATGCAGTCTCCTGAAGATGGTCGTACAGCCTGAAGACGTCTCCTGAAGACGGTCGTACGCGCTGCCACAGCCAAGACTTGGCGCCGTTCATTGCACATCGGTATATAACTGCTGTGTGAAGGTGTATGGCTGTCTTCCGTATTGCAAGTCCCGTTTCGGGAAAGCACCCGGTGTTTCGTTTCACCAGTTCAAAAGCAATGAGGTCCTAGCCCGAGTTTCTAGCGCTTTTGGAGAAGATAGCATCAACTAATAAATGGGAATTATAAGATGGACACAACAAAGATCGTAGACTTCTCCTCCGGATACGCTACTCGGCAAATACATAATTTCACTATAACTCCTTTTTCCTCACGCAGCAACTCTTTTAAGTACTCTTTTTTTTCGCGCACAATAGTGGACTGAAACAAGATAAAAAATGAGGTCGCCTCTGCGCCAACATTAACTTCTTTGTTATCATGTTTACAGTGGCATTATTTCGTTTGTGCCATGTTTGCAGTGACAGTGTTTTACTTCTTTAGTGTAACGTTGCGTGTGCCCAACCTGTACGCTTTGTATTTATTCAAATAACAGTTTTTTTATTAACCTGTGCATTTTCTGTACATACCAATGTATTCGTCATGATTGTACCATCCTGATAAAATCACCGCATGGTGATTGCAGTATTTATAAAATTAAAAAAAAATAATAGCGTTTTTTTAGATAAAGCCTCCGAACACCTGCCACGCAGGCACGTACTATAAGTACTCGAAAGAGCTGTCCAGCCCTATTTACAACGCGCTCCCATCTTGATCTGCCCTGAAGGTGTTGACGAGAGTCATGCGATACGATCCGCAAATCTAATTGCCAATAAGTTTCTGAGAATCCTCCTTGTAAATGAGTCAAACCAACTGACTGACGAAAACGACAAGCCTTCGGCCTATGTACACAAGGCGCCAAGGAAACTCTTTAGATTGTAATTGTGAATAAGACACATTTGTGAGCTGCTGTGTCCGCAAGAGTTTTCGCCTGAAAGTATGCCAACCATTGTAAGTGCATACGAGCAATAAATATTTATTTTCCTTCCCCAAAATGCATTTGATGGCGGAGAGCTGTTCTCCCGGCGCATGCATCTCCAGTAAATTTAAAGCTCGATGTATTTATACAGTTACACTGCATCCATTTATAAGAAGCCTAGATGAACCATCTAGAATTAGGCGACTTGTTCTTGAATGCACGGTGAGGTAAGAAGAGCGCCCGACCCAATCTTCCAGCGTTGCGCGCGCTGCACAGATTGGCTGGGAGCAGCTGAGCAGGGTTAGGTAGCCTACATGCAAGAGATGTAGGCTCCCTCAGCAGGGTGGGGTCGCAGCGCCCCCCTCCAAGCAGTAGCGATAGGCATGAACTAGCCCCGATGCGAAGGCCGTAAGAAGCGAGCGCGCGCGCCAGTCGAGCCCGGCCGTGGTCGTAATATACAGGACGTTTTTGTTTTTCTTAAACCCCATCCACATTTTATGAGGGCCGTCCAATGAGCCGGTGGCGCCACAGTACGGGAGCAAGCGAACGCGTCTCGCGTGCTCAGTGCCGCAGCCAGCCCATGAGTCGAGCCATGTCAATTTGTTAGTGGAGTGTCACTATCCGCCCCGAACCGTGAACGAAGGGGGGGGGGGGGGGGGGGCGAGCAACCCCCGTCCCAGATACGACGCGTCCGAGATAACCCCCGTCCCAGATACCAGCTGTGCTCGCGATGTTTATTACATGCGGTGAACCAATGTGTGCCCACCGAGCTTTGGCAGGTCACTGCGTCTATCGGGCCAACGAAGGATATGGCCTGGGTGACGTCAAATGATCGTCACATCCCCTTACGCCCCAGTTTGTTTGTCCACACAAACAACAAGCAAAAAAGTGCCTGTTATCCAGGCGAGTAACGGTCCGGCGGCCTCCGCTGTCGAGTACTCCGCCTGGGCACAGGTGTTGACGATCCTTGTGTGGCAACGCCGGGTGCTCCCTGAGCCAGTCTCGCTCCCTCTGGAGGGTCAGCATTGGCCGGCCTCGAGAATGGCGCCGAACTTGGCAGTGGTTCAAGGGGTGCCGCACAACTGGCGACGCTTGCCGCCTGTGGTGCTTCGCTGGCAGCGACCGTTGTCGTTCACCCCCCCCCCCCCCCCCCCCTGCGGTCTAGAATTCCGAAGTGGCGCCCGAGGTTGCAAACTGGGTTACGAGGCGAGGCCGAACATGGTCGGCGTGCCTTTGCCACGTGTTACCGTCCGGCATGCGGACGAGCAGCGATGAGGCACTGGCAGGCGATTGCACCTGTCCGGCGGACCAGAGTGGACCAGGACGGAAATTCCTGGCGAAGACCGGAGCTCCCGACTCCAGCAAAGGCCCGGGACGGCACCCTCGGTCAGCAGCCAGCTGCTGCTTCAGCTGTTTCAGGAGCGCTGTGGACCGGAGCTCCGGATGCAGGACGGCTGCAGGGATTTCTGTGCGTCCGTATTTGGCCGAAATTGTTCGTAACCAGCGAAGTTGTGCGCCTCGGCTGAATCGTGAATTAACGTGGTGTGCAAAAGTCATGGCACTCCCATTCCTGCGGTATTGACCTGAATTTTCCGTATTAGTTAGCAAATGTGTAGTTGTTTCTACTTTTTGATGCTCATTATGACCATCACTACACCTCAAACAAGGATTACCCGCAACTCATCCGTCCAGGCGGGCGCCATCATCGTTTGAAGAACGCTGGAGGGGGGTCTGTAACTCATTCGCGCGCCAGTACAATGCATCCAAATGTTTCATTCGAGATATACTATATGCAATACGAACAATTCTCAGCATCGAACACGTCGGCTTGTGGTATACTGAAACTTGTGTAGATCAACAAAGTGCCTTAAAAGTTCGGGGTCTTCTTTTGCAGAGTATACTTCTTCTTTTTTTAGCATCACTTTTGTTCAAGTCAAAACGCAACCCAGTGTACTTTCTTTGTGGGAGATTTGTGGCACTTCGTGGTGGTCGCTCGTCTTTGTAAGTCGCCAGGAACCTGGAGTTCTCACATAATCTAACCAACCGCACGCAATTGCGCACTCATTTTAAACTACGTGCGAACTAATGCTAGATCATTTGCTGAGTAACTTTTCAAACACATATACGGCAAAGAAAGCAAAACTTTGAAATAAAACTGTTCAGGGACAGTGATAACAATAGCTTATGAGACCAATGTGTAGTATATAGAATGCTATGATAGGCTGGGTTGCAGTTAAATAGCAAAGCATCTCACCGCAAAAAAGACCAAGCTACGTATTCGCACCAAACGTCGAGAAACGACGCTTTACGCGCAAATAGTCGCGTCATTAAGAAGCGTTAACGATCGGCTCATTCAGTGGGCGTTGCCCAGCATCACGCACCGCCACTCTTTCTTCATGGGTGTTCCGCTGGTACAGTTGTAAGCCTCGGCGAACGCGAGCGAGTGGCTCAGTGGCACGTTGCAGGCGTACTCGCCGAACGCGTCATCGCACTTCAGGTAACAAAGAAGAACAGCCTGCCGCCGCTCATGTCTGGAAAGTTCTCTAGGTGCTCTAGACCGTGGTTAGCCTGCGCCACGCGGCACGCGCGCCAAGTAGCCTGAACAGAAGTAAACATGAACACTAGCTAGATTCCACTCCAGCAAGCTGAGGGAGCTCGTGTTCTTTTTGTGGCCCAAGAAGCATGTGATCGCGTGGTGTAGCCTCTCTTCGGCCACCCCGGTCCACGAGCCGTTGGCGAAGAACAGCTCGGCGAGACTGGTGCCGACGACGGAGCCGAGGGAACCGTACTTGATGTTCAGGGGAACGTCTGGCTCATAGACGGGACACGCGAGCGCATACAGCATGAGCGTGAAGTCCGCCATCTCCTTGTAGACGCGGGCAAGAAAAGGTGTCACGTTTTCGGCCTCTGGAAACAGCTTGACGGCGTACGGCCAAAAGCTGACGTCCTCCGACGCCACCTAGGCGCGCGTCAAGGCGAAGACACTTTGTTAACGTTTACACCAGGCGCGGCGCACTCCTGTGTGACTTAAAGTGATTCCTTAGTTACTTGCAGCCGCAAATTTGGCCGGCGGTCGGCACTGGCGGTTACCGGCGGTTCCAAGGCACCCTTCGGCAAGCGTACGACGGGGATGACTGTTGAGGAATAAAACGGGTGCTTGAAGCGACTAAGCGCCACAGTGAATTCGCTGCCAAGCCACTGGCAACGCATACATGCATATTAGGCAGTTTTAGCAGAGCGTTCGCGGTCCGCTCCGCTCAGACCGTCGTGTCCGAATGATTCGCGCAGAGCCGCTCAGCGGAACGCTAGCAGGAGCGCTAAAGCGCGTGCGCACAACGCTCATATCGGCAGCGGAACGAAGAACGCTGCCCACGGTCCGCTACGAAACCATTTGAGCGGAGCGTTAGGGTGCGTCTACTGGTTGCTTTGCCGTTTTACAGCCGCTCTGAGCGCGCTTGGCCGGCGTCTCTGGCGGACGCACTTGTCGAACAAGCCAAACAAACGCAGTTCATGCAGCCAGCGGTGTGCGTGAAACGTTAGCGGAGCGGAGCGTAAGCAACGCTCTGCTAAAACTGTCTATTATCAATTAGCCCAGACGTATACCTGAAAACTCCGAGTTGTTATGAGATGTTATTGGGTAAATGTTTGGGCTACACATGCATGAATAAATTCGATAATATCCTCGCTGCTCATTGGCCAGCATTTTTGTATGAACTTGTAATCGTCTTTCATATTTCGCTATTGAGATGTCACTGCTCGGAGCTTCGATGCTTTCTGCTCTCTAAGAGGTGTTGATCTGCCTGGTAGTAAATGCCTCTAGAAAGCATATGTCATTGCGCCGCGTCTCTTCCTTGTGATCGCGTTTTCGACAGATGTCGAACGCTCTTTCCACTTCTGAACGCGATCTCTTTGGGCTATTTGCGTTATACGGCAGCCTTGTTGCCGGTTACCGAGAAAATTAGCGCATCGGTAGCTCCGTCCACGCACCAACTTCCATCTGCGTAGTATTTGGCACGTCAGACCATTCACCGGATATGGAAATGGCAATACTGCATGCTCAGCGATATAGCTTATATTCCGTATTTTGGTCGATCGAACGTGATGTTCCCAACTACATCGGAACAGCACAAACCTTCGCCACAAGGGGCGGTGTACGGGAGCCGACGCTGCCAAGTCAATTAGCGCGCGCATTATAGGCGTTGTGAACCACACGTGTGAACTCGATCGGAACAGGAAACAGGCGTCAATGACAGCGCGCAATATATGACACTTCGGAAGCACATTCAAGCTGTCTCTGCGCGTGCATGAGAACAAGGGTGGGCGTGTACATGTGTGCGTAAACACTCACTAAAAAGCGCCTGTCGAAGCTGGCTTCTCCGCAACAAGATAACCTACGTGGAGAAGCCACCTTCAGACATTCTCGCCATTCGTTAGGTCCCGATCTCTATTTTGGAAGTCATTAATTTTTGTGCGCGTGTAAACGTGCACGTCACCGTGGAAAGTGAGCGCGTCATGATAAGTAGAAATGTAGCAAGTGATGGTGGTAGAGGGCCAGAGCAGCAAAGGGCTTCCTTTGGTGCGGGCATGAGCGAAGACCCCTAACCGTTCTCCATATCCTCAAGCGCCCACCAGTTACACTTTTTCTCGATGTCAAAGGAGCATACGACAACGACGCCCATGAGGCCATACTGAACTCACTTGTGGCTGTGGGAGTTGGTGGGCGGATGTATCAATGGATTCGGGACTATTTGACCGAGAGGTGCTTTTTCCTACAGACTGAAGACGGACCAACTTCGGAACATTACATCTGCCGTGGTGTGCCGCAGGGTGGAGTGCTGAGCCCTATATTGTTCAACCTCGTCTTGGTAGGACTTGTGGAGTATTTACCGCAGACAGTTCATGTCTCCATGTACGCCGACGACATTTGCATCCGGGCCTCTGCAGTGACTCGGCCTCAGGTGAAGGCCAGGCTTCAGCGGGCGGCAACCATGACGGCGTCTTATCTACGAGAACGAGGCCTCATTGTGTCTACAGAAAAGTGCGCATTGGTTGGCTTTACGCGCAAACAAGTGTCACTGTATCCCGTTTCAATCAACGGTCAAGCTGTGTCCTATGTTAAGACGCATCGCTTTCTGCGTGTCATCATCGACCGTAACCTCTCGTGGACCCCTCACTGCGCCTACCTGAAGAAGAAGTTATTTGCAAATGCTCGGGTATTTAAATTTCTCTGTGGGAAAAACTGGGGTGCACCAGTCCATTCTATGCTGCAGCTGTACAGGGTACTGTTCCTGGGACTCCTTCGTTACAGTCTGCCAGTTTTGTCAAATACATTGACAAAACGCTCTCGAGAGCATACAAGGTCAAGCCCTACGCACGGGCTTAGGGCTGCCTTGGTGCACCTCAACAACAGCAACTATAGCCATCGCGAGAGACCATACGATCCAGACACACGTATACTTACCGACTCCCTCAGAGCGCACATTCGTCATCTGTCAAGGATCCCCGACCATCACTTAGCTTCCCTGCCAGCGGGGAGACCTCAAGCGACCTTTTCAAAAGTGAATACCGCCCATCAAGAGTGTATACCGCAGCGTTGCCAGGTCCGACGAGGCGGCGTAGCCAAAAGCTAGAGAAATTGTAGCCCAAATGTAGCCAACCAGAGAAATGTGCGAAATATTTCGTAGCCAAATATAGCCATTTTTTGCAGTTTTGTTTGTGTATACATTTTCACATTCGACTACGGCAATCCTTTTTCGCACAAATCGTCGTAAAAAAATGTCCCTGCCACCGTGACATCGGCCCTTGACATCAAAAACAGCGACATCATGCTTGTACAGAACACTTTTTGGATGGTCCCGGAAGCTCTTAAGTTCCATCGAACCGCTGCAGATGGCCAAATCGGTGCTTTTATTTTATAAGAAATAGTACTAAGTTATTATTTTTTGTTATTTACAGTAATATTAACTACAAACTCTGCTTTTTAGCTGTCGTGAACGCAAAATAATGTTCAGCGTCATCGAACTTACACGTCATCTCTGCCTACGGCGTAGAAGTTCAGCTGTCGAGCGATCTGCGACGTGCTCACGGCTTCTTTCTCTATGAGCTAAAACAAGTCTTTCGCGCTATGATATCTCGCTTTATTTGTCTCATCGTCCTATATTGATTCTCGTTTTTTTCGGGTTTTTTTTTATTAGCGTGGCCCGGATTAGCTGGGACACACACTACCTATATAGTGTCCATTTACATCAACTTGGCCGCCATCATAGGTCTCTAGCACGCCAAGAACATGCGGTCAGAAAAGGGACAGGCAACAGATGCCACTCACGGACTGAATCGGTGTAAGCGAAGCTTTAAAATATTACTCCGCAAAACGGCACACCCGGGTAAGAAGCGCGCAGTCGTTTTTGGCGACGAGCACATAGAGCTCGAAATGGTAAAAGCCGCGACGTCGCACATAGAGCAAAGGTAAACAACAAATTGATAACAGTGGTATTACTGTGAAAACCGGTTACTGTCAAAAAGCAAACCATGTTGATAAAATAAAATTATAAAGTAAAATAAAATAAAGTAAAATAAAATATACCATTTTATGAAAAGAAGAGTAATTTATACTTTCGCGTTTTCGCCTTTAATTACAATTTAGAACTTATTCTATTAGCAGCATGCAACTTGTTGCGCTTAGTTTTCCGTAACCAACTTTACTTACCTTCACCCAGCCAAGTCAATCCGTGTTAGGCCTACGAGCCATGAAATCGAAAATTGAATTCGGAATCAGCGGCGTCTAATTAATCAATCTTATTACATATGTTAGTTGAGAGAAAGCGATAACCGCAATCACTTCTTCTAGCTTATGAACTTCACGCGTTACCACGAATCGAGCCCAGTTTTGTGCTAGCTTATTGCCAAGGAGGTTTTAAAAATAATTGGTGAGGTTTAATTTACGTGCCAAAACCACGATATGATTGGGAGGCATGACGCAGTGGGGGACTCCGGATTAATATTAGCCACCTCGGGTTCTTTAACGTACACCTAAATCTAAGTACACGGGTGTTCCTGCATTTGGCCTTGAACGAAATGCGGCCGCCGTAGCCGGGAATCAAACCCGCGTCCTCGAGCCAAGCATCACGACACCTCACAAGCTAAGCTAACATGGCGGGTGAAGTTCATGTGACGTGGTGCACTGGTGTCATCGTGGCAAACATGCATGTTTCGATATTAGCAGATTGAGTATCTGCATCCGTGACGTTAAGGTCAAACCATCTAGAAGTAAAAGCACCAGGACCCACCTTTGGCTCAGGGTTTTGCTCTCATTCTTTTTTTTACGTTCTCACATACGTACGTGGCCCACTTCCCCATGTTTGGATTCTCCTCTCTGAGGAGGATCCGATCTTACGTCCAACCTATTGAAGGGAATCTCGAATGTAAGCACGAAGAAAAATTCGTCTAGCAGGAAAAGGAAAATGGAAGTAAAGCTTTGCGCCAGAAACGTGGAGTAGTAGGTCGAAAGCTGTGCCCGGCGCGATACTTCATCCGGAAGACATGGCCATGAACACACTGGAGCGCGTCATCCACCCGTGCTTCCCTTCTTTCATGTCGGTGCCACGATCGCGCGACGGCCCCGACCCTATGTTATGGCTCTCCCTTCCTGAGCATAGCCATGTTAGAACACTGTACTGTGAAAAACCCACTACTCCCAGGTTCATCCCGATGCCCGGGAATCGGGTGCGTAACGGTGAAGCGAGATGTTCTGTTTAACTGCGTCAAAGATCAAAGCCAGGGGCTCAGACAACGGCGCAGAGAGGGAAGGGAAGGCGGGGGGGGGAGGGTCATTTCGAGCACGCACAGACGCTCAGCCAGGTAAAACATAGCCTTGGACATTTGCTTCTACCCGATCAGAGCCACCTCTGGAGCGTGGATTAGGGTGCCACTTATAGCCCCAAAAAAGCCAAGTCGCAGATTTTCAGTAGCCCAAATATAGCCACACAGCCAACTCTTCCAAGTCGACGCCACAAAATTTTTCCCGTGGCCCAATTTGGCTCTAAATTGCCAAACCTGGCAACACTGGTATACCGTCATCTTTTACACCGGCGTCGAAGCCTTCATCTCCCCTGTGGTGCCTGCGACAGCCTCCAGTGAATTTTACTATTCCCGGAATCACCAAGAAGGCCAATCATCCATCGCTGGCTCTGAAGACTCTGACGCGCCTGTTAATGCACTAGACATATCATGACTATATTCATATATATACCGACGGCTCGACCTCACCTACCAGCTCAACTGCCGCATTCGTCGTTCCAGCCAAGCAAGTTGCAGCTAAATTCAAATTGTCACATACGACTACATCTAGCCCTCCATGCAGCTGTGACCTACGTCACCGAAGACCCGGCACAGCAGGACAAAGACCCAGCAGGACAATAAAGTGTTATACAGCGTTCTTTCGATTATGTTCCAAACGACTACAAAAAGCGTACGGCTTCAATCTAAGTGCCATATGCTGTTCACACGAGATTCCATTGGTGAAGTAGCTGATACACTTCTGTGCAGTTCATGTGTCTGCACCTCCGCACAATACAAAAAAAAAAATACAAATGCTCACAAAACTGAAAAGAAATGGCAGTGCTATAGGTCGCACCGTGTACATTTTACTTTTGGCAATGGTCGCAATTTGAGACGGTGCTGAGCATTAAAGAACGGTGAGCCCATTTCCAAATAACGTCGAAGAGTTGCTCATGCTGAATTCCAATGGGAGATCCAAAAATACCCGCCATCTTTATCAAAAAGCGCCGTTCTTCCATGGAGAATATTCGCTCTGAATCTGCGTTTGGAACCCTAGCGCTTCAGCCAAAGCAAGCGGGAGGTTATTGCTACAACAGGACACGAAAAGGACTGGGAAATCTTCATGGCTCCACACCTGGGCTTGACGTATGTTTTTGAAACAACAGTTGTTTCAGACACGGAGCAAGCGTGCATGGTTGCCAGATGATCCTCACTACCAGAGCATGAGACTCTCGTGACATGCTAACTGGACTGCGGAACTCCGGTCATTTTGATCCATAAAAAGATTATGCGGAGCCCAAGAACTTCGGAAATCGGTTTAAGCAAAGCTTTCTGCGTCGTGGAGAAGTACGCGGTTCTTGTTTAGCGTCCATTTTCACATTCATAGGTCACACGACGAAGTTTGACACGTTTATATTGGGAAACGCTTCCCTCAACGTAAGCTAGTGGCACTCCAACACTGCAGACACGTGGGACAGACACCAGAGTTTCTAGCGCCCTCACTACAAAACAAACCGAACACGCCCTGCACAAAGTGTTTCTCAAAGTGCTTGCTTGCACCCGTAAAGGACGAGGTCCCTTTGCACTGTTGTCTCACCACTGCCTATCGACGACGCCCAGCTTCGAGTACGTGCAGGCGTGCACTTGCGTTCCAAGCCATTCTTCGCGGCCTATCGACGTTGCTGAAATAGAGAACCGAGGTGTGTTTGTTAAGAAGGGTGGTTTAGGTACACAAGCTTCGCTTTAGAACACGGATGCAAACTGTAAGAAAAGGTGCTGCTATCGATGTGCAACTTGTCTATTGCCTTTCTTTTTTTAGCTGACGGAAGTAAAAGATCGCAGCGAGAACCACAACTTCCCGCCTCTTGGGTTGGCTAGCAAAAGTGATCATCAAACGCGCTTTTGTGACCGTTAGGTGCTGTGTCGTCGTCTGAGCATGGAGTCCTCACGGCTTGATCTCGAGAGGCCGGTTTTCGAGTCGCCACTTTCTCAAGAATAAAAATGAGCGCAATAGTGCTCACCGGTAGTGCTCGCAATCTTGCATTGGAATTCAGCATTAGTGAAAGCTTACCCTGTCTATTCGACAGTCGGGAAACGAACAGGCCGTCAGCGCCTGAATAACCATGCTGCTCTCACCTGTCTCGCAGCCCTTGAAAAGCACGGGCTTTGACTTGGTGACCCCTACGATGGCCACAACGAGAAGCATGCAGCCAACCAAGGTGACGGCGCAACTGACGGATCCGGCGGCGGTGTAGCCCTCGTGGTCCCATTTGCCACGCAGCTTCAAGATGCGTGACCTGGCCCTGGCGCTGACCACGCCCACCGCGTTTGTCGCCTGTAACCACGGCGCGCGCCGACCACGAGGCTCTGCTTCCTAAACTGAACGCAATCGTTAAGGTCTTAAACAAGGCGTTTCATACAAATGCTACCGTCAGAATTTGAGCTAATTGTTTGATAATCTTGAATTACGAACACGGCTACAAAGCAGAAGGACAGTCCGTCTGCGTCCTTTTCTTAGATGTCTTTGTGCTACGTTGTGCTGTTCAAGATTGCCAATATTACTGATAGAAATATGGAACAGTTCGTGCCTTCGAGCGCCGTCAGTACGGATGATGAACCACTGCGAGAATGCTGGGAAGCAAACGCTCGCTGGATGTTTCGAAGCAATGAAAGTTTGGAAGTTGCGAATCCACTGGGCGGCGGCGCCACCCTAACTTTGGACGAACCGCTTTCGATCGTATTCACCACTTGCGGTGCTCCAACGCTCTAGAGAGATTGCGAGAGAACATCGTCCTTTCTTCGAGGCCCCTAAAGAAGTTAAAACCCCTCACAGCAGTTTGAAAATCCCTGGCAATGACCAAAAACGTCACTGTGCATTCGTGCGTGCGTGCGCGTACTAGTTGTTGCGCAGATGTATGTGGAAGTGCCTTTCAGCGACAAGTTCTCTCTTTCGCTCTCTCTTCTCCTTTCGGAGACGTATGTCGGAGCCCAACCGACGAAGTGTTGGACGCCTCACCTTGCCGCACAAGGAGCAGGGCTGCAACGTCCTGTCACAGGGCCAGTGCATGCAGATCTTCGTATGCTCATCAAATGCTGCAATGCTCTATGTAGAATCGCTCTCTACTGTATTGATAGGAAAGCGTCAAATGGTTCATTGAGCAAAAAGCCAGCGTCTATAGCAGCGAAACAGCACCTAAAGTCCCACTAGTTGTGACGCCACGTCACCAGCGTGCCTCGACGGAGCAGAGACGGCGACGCGACACCGCGTGCGGACGCTGTTCTTTGGTTGCTTGTGTTATCCGCCCGTTCTTCGCCCGCGCAAGCCCTCGCCTGCGTTCTAACTGCGCCTCGGTAAAGCCAAATCAAAACGCGCCAAGCGTCTCAACGCGTTGGCTTGCCTGCGAGGAGGTAATAACTTGAACGACCGCTCAGCAGCGTTCAATTGAACATTAATGATTTCGCATTCACAACTCATAAGAAGTGCTTAAGTTAATCGGATTCTTTTCTTATTTACTGCGAATTCTCCGAGACGGTGGCCTATTTCTAAATGAAATAACTAATTCCTATGTGGTAGCTTCCCAGAATGGCTCTGCGCTGTCCATTTTGAAAATTTTGACTTACGTCACCGATTCTAGGTGTGGGGATGCTGCATCAGCTTAGAACGAGGAAAACTGTCACTCACATCTTTCACTGACCTTAGGCATGTTCTTTTGATGACGTAAGCCAGTTCATGCAACTTTTCATCACCTTAACGGCGTTATCAGCGTTGCGTGAAACTAAAAACCCTCTTCGACGCTCGCACGATCGGTGCGTTTTTATGACGAATGAATACTGCAAGAAGCACCGAAAGAATACAATAAGTGGATTAAGTTCGCGAAAAGAGATAAAATGACTATAAAATGCGACAACAAGTAGCGGATGCGAAACGTTCCAGGCCAGCAGCGGAGCAACTCATAAACGGTTCACAAATGTGTATTGCGAATTGGGAATTTTCACGTTGTTTTCTGAATAACTACCGCGGATATGGTGTGTCCAAAATGTTTGGTGTTGTTTCACTTCCGGATACTCGTTCTCCTATACCACTAAATTATCACACGCTCTTACGTCGCCCTCATGTAATGCACACTGAGCCCACAAATAATAGTAAAGGAAATTACATGAAATTTTTGCATATAATACAAGATTTTGTTACGCGTTTTGGCACGTCGAATTTGCTTCGTTATTGCGATGAAACTGCATGCAAGACTCGAACAACGTTGTTTATTATAACCCAAAATGGCGGAGCAGGTAAATCAAAACTAATATCTTCAGCACTCACAGATAAATCCTTATCTTATCTGGGGAGATGCATGCGTCCTCGGGAAATATACAGAGCTTTGCGTAACAAAATAAAAGTAAAATAGAAATGTCCTTGGTACCTATGTAGCAGACACAAATACATTTAAAGTTTCTTGAGATTCGGTTTTTCTCAAATATATGGCCATGCAGTAATTGGGTTCAGACCTCATTCACTTCCGTTTCTTAAAACACTATACTTAAAACACTATGCATATGGAACGGGACGTCCCCTTCCCGTACATTTTGTGCTCATTCTTTCAACTTGCTGGTTTTTAAATAACGCTGCTACAGTAAATCGGGACCGCAAAGGGCTCAAAAGGCTGCAGAGGCACGTTTATAGAAATGAATAAAATCAAGGAGTAAAGTGTTAGCTGTGCGTGAATTGTGTAGCTAAACATGAAGGCTGTCTGACTGATTATATACGCTTATACAGGGGGCTCGAAGTTAACCTTTCCATATTCTTTTAAAAGAAAACAGTAGCACCGTAAACACAAACCAATCTATAGCGCTGCTACAAGTGGATACCATTTGCCGGGGCTATTATTATATAGGGGTGTGCGAATATTTCTAATAACAAATCGAATACTGTACTATTCGAGTTGGTCTTCAAATAGAATAGTCACTATTCGCAAATGCGAATATTTTTTGAATAACTTTCGAATATTTCCAAACATCAAGTGCTCTTAATTAAGCATGAAATTGGAGCAAAAGTACGTTAAGCTTCCGCCCACGCGGGCATAGTATATACGCAAAACATGAGAAGTTGCGTAATGGACCAGGCTATGTCACTTAAGTAGCCATACTTTACAGGCTATACAGCGATCATTCGCACTCTCTGAAGAGTCCTGTGCATGCGACGAAACTACGAGCTTGTTTGCTCCTATAATACTCTATTTGTGCTTTTAATAAGCAACGCTTAATAACATGCTATGTAGTGATAGAAATGGGCTAACTTAAAAAATATTAGGACGTGAACATCGTTTTATATTAATTGTGACAGTGCTGTTGTTTATTCGAAATCTAGTCGATATTCGATTCGATTCGCTTCTGTATTTGATTTGGTCTCAAACATCACTATTCACACGCCCCTAGTGCTATATGCACAAAGACAAGATCAACAGAATTCGTTAAATAACATTTATTTACGCATATTAGTAATTATAGTTACACAACAAAGTTGAAAGCAATAAAAAGACACAAATATCACGCTATATAGGCATCAAGTTGGTCCTCGACAGGAGCTATCGCTCGTGCAGAAGGACTTGATCACCGCCACCGAAACACTGGTGTCACACTCCTGCGGAGGCTTGATGGCTGATGTGGTGACCGCTGTCACGACCGCCGACTTCGGGTTGGATCGTGGCCGTGGTGCAAAGGTGGCGGTGTCGGCAACCTCCAAGTTCAGGGCGGCCTGGTGCGCCGCGCTCTAATGATGGTGGGGACAGCTCCGGCGCAACTCTTACCGATGACTTTGGTTGAGTTAGAGGTTGCTGCTCGGATGTTGCGCCAACAAACTCGTGCAGGAGCAGGGCCAACCATGCGGCGAATTCTGGCTGGAATGACGAAGGCTTGAGCGAGGGCAACGATGGAGTCTGCATCAAAGCTACGGATGAACCACGGCAGCTCGGGGCTGCCGAGAGTGGTAGGAAAGACGAACGTGTAGATGCAGTTGCAGAGGCTCCAGCAGCTACGGTATAGTCGAAGACAGCTCGAGTGGTGGCTTTGGACTTCGTTACAGATCCATCAAAGCAGGGCACACAAGTTGCCATAGTCTTCTCCAGAGGTGAAAGGCGTCGCGTGACGTCTCGTGCCGAAAAGAATGGAACACGGCAGTGATAATGATGATATTGAAGCTGAGAATGTGTAGAAAATCCCGGCATTGCTTTGGTTGCGTTCTACTTCTTCTTCTTCTTCTTCTTCTTCTTCTTCTTCTTCTTCTTCTTCTTCTTCTTCTTCTTCTTCTTGGTATTACGTGGCATACGTGTTCGTTCTCTGCCGCATGAAGGCACGTCATCTTCGTCATTCTCTTTCTTTTGTCGTAATATACACAAGGAGGATACATAGAATTTGCAAGTTTTATGTATCCTCCTTGAATATACAGAATGTTTTTTTTAACCCCATCCACATTTTATGGGGACCGTCCAATGAGCCGGTGGCGCCACAGTACGGGAGCAAGCGAACGCGTCTCGCGTGCTCAGTGCAGCAGCCAGCCCATGAGTCGAGCCGTGTCCATTTGTTAGTGGAGTGTCACGATCCGCCCCCCACCGTGAACGAAGGGGGGGAGGGCAAGCAGCCCCCGTCCCAGATACGACGCGCAGCGTGGTGGTGGTGACCGATGACTGACCGCCGAGCAGCTGTGCTCGCGATGTTTATTACATGCGGTGAACCAATGTTGCCCACCGAGCTTTGGCGGGCCACTGAGCCTAGCGGGCCAACGAAGAATATGGCCTGGGTGACGTCAAATGATCGTCACATCCCCTTACCCTCCAGTTTGTGCACACAAACAACAAACAAAAAAGTGCCTGTTAACCAGGCCAGTAACGGTCCGGTGGCCTCCGCTATCGAGTACTCCGCCTGGGCACAAGTGCTGACGATCCTGGTGTGGCAACGCCTGGTGCTCCTTGAGCCAGTCTCGCTCCGTCTGTAGAGTCAGCATTGACCGGCCTCGAGAATGGCGCCGAACTTGGCAGTGGTCCAACGGGTGCCGCACAACTGGCGACGCTTGCCGCCTGTGGTGCTTCGCTGGAAGCGACCGTTGTCGTTGACCCCCCTGCGGGCTAGAATTCCGAAGTGGCGCCCGAGGTTGCAGGCTGGGTCACGAGGTGAGGCCGAACATGATCGGCGTGCTGGTGCCACGTGTTACCTTCCGGCATGCGGACGAGCAGCGATGAGGCGCTGGCAGGAGATAGCACCTGTCCGGCAGACCAGAGTGGACCAGGACGGAAATTCCTGGCGAAGACCGGAGCTCCCCACTCCGGCAAAGGCCCGGGACGGCGCCCTCGGTCTGCAGCCAGCTTCTGCTTCAGCTGTTTCAGGAGCGCTGTGGACCGGAGGTCCGGATGCAGGACGGGTGCAGGGATTTCTGTGCGTCCGTATTTGGCCGAAATTGTTCGTAGACAGCGAAGTTGTGCGCCTCAGCTGAATCGTTAATTAACGTGGTGTGCAAAAGTCACGGCACTCCCACTCCTGCCGTATTGACCTGAATTTTCGGTATTAGTTAGCGAAGATGTCGTTGTTTCTATTTTTTGACGCTCTTCAAGCCCATCACTACACCTCAAACAAGGATTACTCGCAACTCATCCGTCAAGGCGGGCACCGTCATACGAACAATTCTCAGCAGCGAACACGTCGGCTTGTGGTATACTGGAACTTGTATAGTTCAACAAAGTGCCTTAAACGTTCAGTGTCTTTTTGTGCAAAGTATACTTCTTCTTTTTCTTTAGCATCACTTTTGTTCAAGTCAAAACGCAGCCCAGTGCACTTTCTTCGTGGGACATTTGTGGCACTTCGTGGTGGTCGGTCGTTTTTGTAAGTCGCCAGGAACCTGGAGTTCTCACATAATCTAAGCAACCGCACGCAATCTACGTGCGAACTAATGCTAGACCGCACGCAAACTACGTGCGAAGTAATGCTAGATCATTTGCTGAGTATGTTTCCAAACAAATATATGGCAAAGAAAGCAAAAATTTCAAATAAAACTGTTCAAGACGGTGATAACAATAGCTTATGAGACCAATGTATAATATATAGAATGCTATGATAGGCTGGGTTGCAGTTAAATAGCAAAGCCTCTCACCGTAAAACAGACCAAGCTACCTATTCGCACCAAACGTCGAGAAACGACGCTTTACGCGCAAATAGTCACGTCGTTAAGAAGCGTTAATGATCGGCTCATTCAGTGGGCGTTGCCCAGCATCACGCACCGCCACTCTTTCTTCATGGGTGTTCCGCTGGTACAGTTGTAAGCCTCGGCGAACGCGAGCGAGTGGCTCAGTGGCACGTTGCAGGCGTACTCGCCGAACGCGTCATCGCACTTCAGGTAACACCAGGCAAAGAAGAACAGCCTGCCGCCGCTCATGTCTGGAAAGTTCTCTAAGTGCTCTAGACCGTGGTTAGCCTGCGCCACGTGGCACGCCCGCCAAGTCGCCTGAACAGAAGTAAACATGAACACTAGATCCCACTCCAGCAAGCTGAGGAAGCTCGTGTTCTTATTGTGGCCCAAGGATTACGTGATCGCGTGGTGTAGCCTCTCTTCGGCGACCCCGGTCCACGAGCCGTTGGCGAAGAACAGCTCGGCGAGACTGGTGCCGACGACGGAGCTGAGGGAAGCGTACTTGAAGCACAGGGTAGCGTCTGGCTCATAGACGAAAAACGCGAGCACGTACGGCATGAGCGCGAAGTCCAGCTCCTCCCTTTAGACGTGGGCA
This sequence comes from Dermacentor silvarum, assembly GCF_013339745.2. NCBI lineage: Eukaryota > Metazoa > Arthropoda > Arachnida > Ixodida > Ixodidae > Dermacentor > Dermacentor silvarum. The sequence goes on from NC_051154.1 coordinate 254,405,872, forward strand.
AGAAGAGGTGTCACGTTTTGGGCATCTGGAAACAGCTTGACGGTGTACGGCAAAAGGCTCACGTCCTAAGGCGCCACCTAGGCGCGCGTCAAGGCGAAGACACTTTGTTAACGTTTACACCAGGCACGCGCACTCCTGTGTGACTTGAAAGGATTCCTAAGTTACTTGCAGCCGCAAATTTGGCCGGCGGTCACAGGGCACCGGCGGTTACCGGCGATTACAGGGCACCCTTCGGTAAGCGTCCAACGTGGATGACTTTTGAGGAATAAAACGGGTGCTTGAAGCGACTAAGCGCCACAGTGAATTCGCTGCCAAGCCACTGGCAACACATACATGCATATTATCAATTTGCCCAGACGTATACCTGAGGACTCCGATTTGCTTTGAGATGTTATTGGGTCAATGTTTGTGCTACACATGCACGAATAAATTCGATAATACCCTCCCTGCTCATTGACCAGCATTTCTGTATGAAAGTGTAATGGTCATTCATATTTCGCTATTGAGTTGTCACTGTTCGGAGCTTCGAGGCTTTCTGCTCTCTAAGAGGTATTGATCTGCCTGGTAGTAAATGCCTCTAGAAAGCATATGTCATTGCGCCGCGTCTCTTCCTTGTGATCGCGTTTTCGACAAATGTCGAACGCTCTTTCCACTTCTGAACGCGATCTCTTTGGGCTATTTGCGTTATACGGCAGTCTTGTTGCCGTTTACCGAGAAAATTAGCGCATCGGTAGCTTTTTCCAAGCGCCAACTTCCATCTGCGTGGTAGTTGGCACGTCACACCATGCACCTGATATGGAAATGGCAATGCTGCATGCTCAGCGATTTAGCTTATATTGCGTATTTTAGTCGATCGAACGTGATGTTCCCAACTACATCAGAACAGCACAAACCTTCGCCACAAGTTGCGGTGTACGGGACCCGACGCTGCCGAGTCAATTAGTGCGTGCATTATAGCTGCTGTGAACCACACGTGTCAACTCGATCGGAACAGGAAACAGGCGTCAATGTTAGCGCGTACTATATGACACCTTGGAAGCACATTCAAGCTGTCGCTGAGAATACGGGTGGGCGTGTACGTGTGTGCCTAAACATTCACTTAAGAGCGCCTGTTGAAGCTGGCTTCTCCGCAACAAGATAACCTACGCGGAGAAGCCACCTTCAGACATTCTCGTCATTCGTTAGGTCCAGATCTCTATTTTGGAAGTCCTTAATTTTTTTGCGCGTGTAAACGTGCACGTCACCATGGAAAGTGAGCAAGTCATGATAAGTAGAAATGTAGCAAAAACAATCAGGAACTCCAGAATCTGAGAAACAAACGGTACTAAACAGGGGGACCAGGGTGATTGCACCGCAGGAAAGAAAAGTTCTGCCTTAACTGTAGCTGCGCTCTTTTATAGCCGACAACATAGCGCGCCTAGTAACCCATTTGGATTTTAAAAAGATGCTGGGTATCGGTTTCAGTACCTTTCGAATTTAATGTCTAGCGATGCAGAGTATAAATGGTGCGCGTCACGCATGCTGAACGCTCATGACGATAGCGGCGCCCTGAGAGGCACATTAATGCAATAAATCAGGCAATACGACCGGTAATGCTGAAAAACAGGACGCGCGAGCACACGCAGAGCTGCCTCTTCTAAAACTTAGGTTGCGGCAATAACCCCCGCAAACCTTTTCGTCATTTTTTTTCTTTTTTGTGTGTGTTAATTTGTGAGCTCTAAAACGTGCTCAGCAACAATATTGGGCAAAGATATAAAGGCGACTGCTCTACGAGCTGCGATTGTCATTCCAATACGCTCAAATTTGCAAGATCCAAACGCTTTGCACACAAACTCCCTTTTCAGACACGAAAAGGCAAATAATCAAAAGCCTAAGGTATAGTCTAATTTAAGCTTAACATTTACGCGTTTTGACCGTTGATTCTTATTGGTAGAAAAAAAATACGATCCAATAAAATAGCAAGAAGAATTTGTACGTCCACAGGGGAAAATTTTGTTTGGTACTACAGTGAAAACGTTCCTCGTTATCGTTGTTAGCATTGTTAACATCCGGCCAATTGTCTCCTACCTTACATCGTAGCACCGTGGGTATGACGTGATGTTGCTAAGTCGCAGGTTTCATTCCCGGCAACGGCGTGAGCACAGTAAGGAGGTCGAAATAAAAAAAAAAGTAATTTGTGTTATTTGATTTCTGTACACTATTAAGAACCCCCATGTATAGTAAGCTCCCGGGGCCTCACTCTGCAGAATCCCTCACAGCCCCGACAAACCCCAAGGCTCGTTAAATGCCGTGGATAAGTTAATCAACTCTCATTACCTGAGTAAAGCCTCGGCTCAGAATATACAGTGACTTGAGCAGGACCGGCGACATGTTCGTGAAGGCACTGAACTCGCGGCTATGATGGGCGTCGGTCGACTTTTCCAAGTAGCGAAACACCGCGCCCGTTTCGTTGTCGTACGATGGCACCATGATGTCCTCAATGTCTGGCGACAGGCGTACCTGCTCACGAATATGCTGGCTCACTCGCCGCACGATAACAGCAACGTCGTTGACCGTCGCTCGCATCGCCACTTGGTTCACGTAGTCCGCGGTGAGGGCGAACGCCATGGTCGTCTGGACGAGATCGAAGCAGGCCGCTTGCTGCCGACTTCGGAGTATTCGCGATAACCGCCGCTGAGGACGTGCACCACGACCTCTTGGTTGGAAAAGAGGGAGAGGAGCTGCACCATCATCCATCCCACCCACAGCGCGAACCCTTCGTCGCTTAGCAGGGAGGGCAGGTGAGAAACCTGCTTGACAAAGCCGGGATTCCTGATCACCACTTGCACGTCGGGGTCCTGGCAGATCCCGAACAGCTCGGCTAAGGCGATCCTCCACGTCTCGTGGTTCACGCTCGCGGCGTCCCGGTCGACGATCGACTGCCACACGGTGCTGCCGTCCAGCTCCAGGTCCGGCGCATCCACGTCCCGGAATGACTCCCGCAGCGCGAGCAAGGTCTTGTTCTCGAGATACGCCTGCATGTCGTAGTGCACGAGCGCGGCCCCGGATGTGCCGTAGCGGGCCCGCAGCTCGTTGAACAGGCTCTCGTGAAGCGCATGCTGGTGGGCCTTCTCCCAGATGAGCACAAGATCGTGGTACCGGTCGGTCGGCTGTATCACGCAGCGTCGCTTGCTATCCTTGTACAAGCGTATGAGGAAAGCCACACCCCAGTTTCGGGTCAGGGAGAGTAGCGTGAAAATAGGGTTCGCGGTTGCGCCGCGGCAGGGCCATAACAGCCAAGCAAGCTGCAAGGCACTTTTCACGTGATCGTCTTTCTGCGTGTTTCATTGTTTGGTGTGATTAGACTCTCATTATTTATTTATTTATTTATTTATTTATTTATTTATTTATTTATTTATTTATTATTTATTTATTTTGATATCAACAGTGAAATCATAATGGCGCGACTTCCTGCATGTCAGAGAAGCTTGTTTTGGTATACACATAAACTAATGTGATCTTGCCAGGCGTAGATACACCCCAAGAGCGACGAATGGCCTAACTTTACCTTTTTCTGTGGGCCAGATTTTCTTCGTGGACTCATGGTGTTTATACATAAGAGCTGTCTTCAGTTAACTCTGAGCAGCACAAATTTAGTCTACTACGTGGTTCCCCGCGATATCCGATGGGAATGGCTAGCTCTAACTCTGCAGTGAGTGAGTGAGTGAGTGAGTGAGTGAGTGAGTGAGTGAGTGAGTGAGTGAGTGAGTGAGTGAGTGAGTGAGTGAGTGAGTGAGTGAGTGAGTGAGTGAGTGAGTGAGTGAGTGAGTGAGTGAGTGAGTGAGTGAGTGAGTGAGTGAGTGAGTGAGTGAGTGAGTGAGTGGGTGAGTGAGTGAGTGAGTGAGTGAGTGAGTGAGTGAGTGAGTGAGTGAGTGAGTGAGTGAGTGAGTGAGTGAGTGAGTGAGTGAGTGAGTGAGTGAGTGAGTGCTTATACGGCACCTCATTGAACTTCGACGCAACGTCGACACAGGCCGTGTACGCCCTAGCGTTACCGGGGGGTCTGGAAGTGAGCCGGCACGCTGAGACGCCGCACCAGCAGCGTGACCCGTTCAAAGAACGTGCCAAGCACGCCCTCGCGTACGGTGCCCTGACGCCGAAGCAGCCAGCCACTGCACACGTGGTAGTAGTGGTCGTGGCACAGTTCCACCGCTGTCTCCAGGCTCAATTTCACCAGGTCGGCATACAGGTTGCATGTGGCTGTCATAGGGGATAGATTTTCGCGGTTAGTCTATACTAGGCATGTTCGTCTTTTTATGTGGTGCCTGCGCTCTATAGAATGCGTATAACTGACCGTATACTCACAAAAGAGTCCTTACACTAATAATTGACAGTCACTGAAGTATCCTTACGTGATTTGAATGTGAAAGTTTTTTGACTTCAAATGTACCTTACTTCACTCTATTTCAACTTTATTTCACTTCAATTCACATTCCTTACCCGTAATTACTACTACTTAACGTTGTTATGCCATTCATTTTCTACTGTATTACAACTGAGGTCATAAGACGCTGATGACGTCACATTGACGCACGCACTAGGCGCAGCTTTAGTCAGCCAGGACCATGGAGCCACCGTGGCGTCAGGCAAGCGTGATCGTCTCGCACCCCGGAGGCCAGGTCCGATTCCCACCCAGACCCAAATGTACCAAATTTTCATTTGAGAGCTATTAATTTGCTTTGTTTACAGGAATATCCCTGAGAAATTTGACGTCAATTCGAGCATTTTTTTACGTGTTCTTACGTTTTGAGCAGTCGGCCATTTTTGGTGCCATCGGTTGATCACGCCGGATTTTCTCCCTGATGGGACATATAATGCTTTCGCATGAAAACTGTTCTCCAGAGCAGATGTCAGGCAATCGTGATCTCAGACATATCATTAGCGAAGGCTGTCGGCGAATGGTAAACAGCACTTACGAACAAAAAGCTCCGTTATTTCGACCCTATGAAGGCGCCACCGCGTGCACGCGATCTTCAAGCGACGAGCGACAGGTTTTGCCGTCGCGGAGGGCGGTCCGTTCTAGGCCACGTTATCGCTATCTTGTGAAACGCAAGTGACTCAGCCTGGCTCGTCTGGCTGAGAAGCGGCCGAATATCATCGATAGCGTTGCGCGCGCCACAGGCATCCGCTTGCGCGACGCAAGCGCCGGCCTACCTTATCTTGTTTCCTTCGCTGCTTACTCGCACCGCGAGAGGAAACTTCAAGGCGCCGCCTTGCGTACATTTCTTTTTATAAATTATAAAGCCGCCGTTGAAGTAACCTCTGATGATGTGGAAAGTCATTAATCTTGATTGCTATACGAATGCAGCATGAAAAGTGCAAAAGGTCGCAAAAGGTTTGTAACTTTCAACCAATATTATTTCAAATAAACGCGTTCTTTTTTTTTCATAGATGATGGTCCAAAACACAAATGCCAACACAACCCGAGAGCGATGCAAATGCTATGAGCACGATTCATGAAGAAAAGATTTTCATGACCCCAACGACGGGGAAAATGCGGCGATACGAATGCCTCTCGACTGCAATTGCATATGGCTGCTCATTAGCACAATTCGCACGGCTCGTCGCACGACAAATTATGGAAGATAATCTCTGCAATGTCAGCCTAGCGCAACGTCACACAAGGTCAAATCGACGTTTACAAAATGGCCCTTCCAGTGACGCTTCTCCAATGATATCACTTCAGCCAATCAGCAAGCTGACATGGTGGTTATCTTGGACCACCACCATATAATCGCGAAATTGCAGATGCACTGCACGAGCTTCTGCACGCTGCCGTTCAATTTCTTCTTAAAGTGCTAACGTCGCAATATAGCTGCCAAGCACCAGAAAAAAAAGTATCATTTGATCAAATTTGCAGCTCCACGTCACGTTTCGTCATTTTGATGAAAACGCAAACTTGCATTTTGCAAAACTTGATTGTTTTGTATTCCACCGAATGACATAGTTAGTCTTAATTTATTATTCAACTTCTCAAATATTGTAATTAGATTAAAAGTGTAAATGCAAAAATTGTAGAGCAACGTGAAAAACCCCCTACACAGCTTTCTGTTTCTCAATGCGTGCTACATAAAAATGTTTTTCCGAGCGTGGTAGAAGTCCGCGAATGCACGTAAAATTGCTGGGCGTCCTAGTCGTAGCACGCCGAGCTTATTCTCATCGGCTGTGGAAAAAAGGAAGTGATGAAGCTACGTTTTCGCAAAACAGGTCTTTAACAGACATGATGACCCTTCAAACCGGCAAAAAAAGAAAAAAGGAGCCCATGCCTAAAAGAACACAGGGACATTCTGAACGCCGGCTATCTCATTTGTAGCGTCGTCCGTCATGGCATGCAGCGCTGTTAGGGCGCACGTTCAAGGCAAGCCTCATAGAAATTCGAGCTTATTTTTGACGAAGGCATTCGTATGAATAAGCATGAGCTTTCTGTTGTATTTTTCAGTCGCGCTGCCCACACGTCTTGTAAGGTCTTGCACCACCCGCGTAAAAACATGAATGACATTCTTGAATATATCAATTCACGCCCCGCGTAAGTATAGTTTTAAATATTCGCGCATGATAGGAGGGACACCCTGTATATAGGAAAAGCAGGGCAGACCTAGCCTCTGCCCCTGGTAAAATTGTTTGTGGCGGAGCGCCGCGGAGGAGGAGGATAGGCGGAGGTGCGCTGGTTTCACCTCCTGTGGCAGCTGCTACGCACTCTGTCTGCGCTATGAACGTACCGGGTTCGTATGGTGATCGGAAGGCCGAGCGCCAAGCGTGAAGGAAGGAGCAGCAACGCAACCGACGGCAGGCCGAGCGCGAGTCGACCAACCCCGAAGTCGTCTGCAAGCGCCGGGCACGCGCTGAACAACACCGGCAAAAGGCGGGGGCTAGGCGTGCCCAGGAGACTCCCGAAGAACGTGCTAGGCGGCTTGCGAAAATGCGGGGGTCAGGCATCACGGCATCGCTTAGAAACTGCGGAACAGCACAGATACGCTTCAGCGTAACTCGCGTTTACGAAGTGAAACGTCACTATAATTGTTTTTTTTTTCGTGCGTCTCCTCATATTTCTGGTATGAAACCAATTAGCACTAGCAAACGCAAGTTACAGTGCTGTGAATTGATTTTGTGCGCAAAGTAAAGCAGCAAATTGGTGCCAGCAGGACAATAAATAGTTATACATCGTTCTTTCGATTTTGTTCCAAACAACTACAAAAAGCGTAAGGCTTCTGTCTAAGTGCAACATGCTGTTCACACGAGAGGCCATTGGTAAAGTAGCTGCTCCACACCTGGGCTTGCCGTCTGTTTTTGAAACAACAGTTCTTTCAGACACGTAGCAAGCGTGCATGGTTGCCAGATGATCCTCAGCACCAGAGCATGACACTCTCGTGACATGCTAACTGGACTGCGGAACTCCGGTCATTTTGATCCATAAAAAGATTATGCGGATCCCAAGCACTTCAGAAATCGGTTTAAGCTAAGCTTTCTGCATCGTGGAGAAGTACGCGGTTATTGTTTAGCGTCCATTTTAAAATTCATAGGTCACACGTCGAAGTTTGACACGTTTATATTGGGAAACGCTTCCCTCAACGTAAACTGGTGGCACTCCAACACTGCAGACACGTGCGACAGAAACCAGAGTTTCTAGCACGCACACTACAAACCGAACCGAACACACCCTGCATGGAGTGCTTTTCAAAGTGCTTGCTTGCACCCGTAAAGGACGAGGTCCCTTTGCACTGCTGTCTCACCACTGCCTATCGACGACGCCCAGCTTCGCGTACGTGCAGGCGTGCACTTGCGTTCCAAGCCATTCTTCGCGGCCCATCGACGTTGCTGAAATAGAGAACCGAGGTGTGTTTGTTAAGAAGGGTGGTTTAGGTACACAAGCTTCGCTTTAGAACACGGATGCAAACTGTAAGAAAAGGTGCTGCTATCGATGTGCAACTTGTCTATTGCCTTTTTCTTTTTTTATTGCGATAGCAATTATATGGACACTCAAAAGCAGATTTCTGCCGTCGCCGTCGCCGTCGCCGTCGCCGTCGTCGTGAGGTTCCGTATGACGTCAATGGAGATGAAATCGTCGCCGCGCGCCGAACGCTGTATGTGCGAGTGAAAGGGCGCGAGGGACGCACGCTTTCACGGGGAGTGAACGCACGGCGGAGAACAAACGCGCGTTCTGCTCTGTGCTCCCTTAAGGGCTGCAGAAGTAGGCGTCTCTTTCCTCCTCTACAATCACCATATATGTAGAGCAAACGTGCCTTCTTCCGACGCACGAAAGGCCGTGGGGGGGAGGGAGAGGGAAGGGAGGCGATGTTTAGCTGCGGCACCAAGTGCCTATTTATATCAGAGGCTCCGGCAACAGTCACCAACGCCGCACGCATTTTGAGCGAACGCGGGCACAACGCCGACGGCGTCGACAACAGTTCTGCGTGTTGCCGGTGCTGCTGCATGTCCGAGTTTATACAGCTGATAAAGCTGCTATCATTACTCCGTATAGCTCTCTTCAAATTTGCTATCGCAATTGATGCTTCACCTTTCAGGTGAAACTGCGACAACTTTTTTAGCTGACGGAAGTAAAAGATCTCAGCGAGAACCACAAATTCCCGCCTCTTGGTTTGGCTAGCAAAAGTGATCCTCAAACGCGCTTTTGGTACCTTATGTCGTCGTCTGAGCATGGAGTGCTCACTGCTTGATCTTGAGAGGCTGCTTTTCGAATCGCCACTTTTTCAAAAAGAAAACTGAGCGCAATAGTGCTCACCGGTAGTGCTCGCAATCATTCATTGGAATTCAGCCTTAGTGAAAGCTTACCTAGTGTATTCGACAGTCCAGAAACGAACAGGCTGCCAGCGCCCCAATAACCATACTGCTCTCACCTGTGTCGCAGCCCTTGAAAAGCACGGGCTTTGACTTGGTGACCGCTAGGATGGCCACAACGAGAAGCATGTAGGCAACCAAGGTGACGGCGCAGCTGACGGATCCAGAGGCGGTGCCCTCGCGGGGCCATTCGCCACGCAGCTTCAAGATGCGGGACTTGGCCCTGGCGCTGACCACGCCCACCGCATTTGTCGTTTGGAACCACGGCTAGCGCCGACCACTACGAGGCTCTGCTTCCTAAACAGAACGCAATCGCTAAGGTATTAAACAAGGTGCTTCATACAAATGTTACCGTCAGAATTTGAGCTTATTGGTTGATAATCTTGAATTACGAACACGGCTACAAAGCAGAAGGACAGTCCGTCTGCGTCCTTTTCTTAGATGTCTTTGTGCTACGTTGTGCTGTTCAAGATTGCCAATATTACTGATAGAAATATGGAACAGTTCGTGCCTTCGAGCACCGTCAGTACGGATGATGAACCACTGCGAGAATGCTGGGAAGCAAACGCTCGCTGGATGTTTCGAAGCAATGAAAGTTTGGAAGTTGCGAATCCACTGGGCGGCGGCGCGAGCCCAACTTTTGACGAGCAGCCTTCGATGGTATTCACCACTTGCGGTGCTCCAACGCTTTATAGAGATTGCGAGAGAACATCATCCTTTCTTCGAGGCCCCCAAAAGAATTTAAAACTTCTCACAGTAGTTTGGAAGTCCCTGGCAATCAGGGACTTCCAGGTCAGTGTGCGTGCGTGCGTGCGTGCGTGCGGTCTTCATAGGCACCCCTATGAAGACCGTTCAGGCCCTTCCCATTCTGGGTGTAATATACAGCCTTTCTCTCGTCTTTTCCACAATTGTCACCAGCACTGTATCTAAGGCTCGTCGCATTCTGGGGTTTGTGACCCGTCTCCCCCTTCCCTGTGAACCTGAGGTTTTCAGAGCACTCTACACTTCTCTCATTCTGCCACAGCTTGTGTGCGTGCGCGCGCGTGCTAGTTGTTGCGCAGATGTATGTGGAAGTGCCTTTCCGCGACAAGTTCTCTCTTTCGCTCTCTCTTCGCCTTTCGGAGACGTATGTCGGAGCCCAACCAACGAAGTGTTCGACGCCTCCTATACCTTGCCGCACAAGGAGCAGGGCGGCAACGGCCTGTCGCCGCGCCGGTGCATGCAGATGTTCGTATGCTCCACAAGTGCGGCAATGCTCTAAGTAGAATCGCTCTCTACTGTATTGATAGGAAAGCGTCAAATGGTTCACTGAGCAAAAAGCCAGCGTCTGTAGCAGCGAAACAGCACCTAAATTCCCATTGGTTGTGACGCCACGGCACGAGCACGCCTCGACGGAGCAGAGCGGTCGAAAGGCCACACTTGCTCCAGTAGCGCGCCAGGTGTTGTGTGAGGGGAGAGGGCATGGCTGCGACTCCACGTCATCAGCGTGCCTCGACGGAGCAGAGACGGCGACGCGACACCGCGCGCGGACGCTGTTCCTTGGTTGCTTGTATTATCCGCCCATTCCTCGCCCGCGCAAGCCCTCGCCTGCGTTCTAACTGCGCCTCGGTAAAGCCAAATGAAAACGCGCCAAGCGTCTCTACGCGCTGGCTTGCCTGCGAGGAGGTCATAACTTGAACGAACGCTCAGCAGCGTTCAATTGAACATTAATGATTTCGCATTCACAACTCATAAGAAGTGCTTAGGTGTAATCGGATTCTTTTCTTATTTAATGAGAATTCAGCGAGACGGTGGCCTATTTCTAAATGAAATAACTAATTCCTATGTGGTAGCTTCCCAGAATGGCTCTGCGCTGTCCATTTTGGAGACTTTGACTTACGTCACCGATTCTAGGTGTGGGGTTGCTGTAGCAGCTTAGAACGAGGAAAACTGTCACTCACATCTTTCACTGACCTTAGGCATGTTCTTTTGATGACGTAAGCCAGTTCATGCAACTTTTCATCACCTTAACGGCGTTATCAGCGTTGCGTGAAACTAAAAACCCTCTTCGACGCTCGCAGGATCTGTGCGTTTTTATGACGAATGAATACTGCAAGAACCACCGAAAGAATACAATAAGTGGATTAAGTTCGCGAAAAGAGATAAAATGACTATAAAATGCGACAACAAGTAGCGGATGCGAAACGTTCCAGGCCAGCAGCGGAGCAATTCGTAAACGGTTCACAAATGTGTATTGCGAATTGGGAATTTTCACGTTGTTTTCTGAATAACTACCGCGGATATGGTGTGTCCAAAATGTTTGGTGTTGTTTCACTTCCGGATACTCGTTCTCCCATACCACAAAATTATCACACGCTGTTACGTCGCCCTCATGTAATGCACACTGAGCCCACAAATAATATTAAAGGAAATTACATGAAATTTTTGCACATAATACAAGATTGTGTTACGTGTTTTGGTACGTCGAAATAGCTTCGTTATTGCGACGCCACTGCATGCAAGACTAGAACACCGTTGTTTATTACAACCCCAGATGGCGGAGCAGTTAAATCAAAACTAAAATTGTCAGCAGTCACGGATAAATCCTTAACTTATCTGGGGAGATGCATGCGTCCTCGGGCAATATACAGAGCTTTGCGTAACAAAATAAAAGCCTAATAGAAGAGTCCTTGGTACCTATATAGCAGACACAAATACATCTAAATTTTCTTGAGATTCGCTTTTTCTCAAATATATGGTCATGCAGTAATTGGGTTCAGACCTCATTCACTTCCGTTTCTTAAAACACAATACTTAAAACACTATGCATATGGAATGGGACGTCCCCTTCCCGTACATTTTGTGCTCATTCTTTCAACCTGCTGGTTTTTAAATAACGCTGCTACAGTAAATCGTGACCATAAAGGACTCAAAAGGCTGCAGAGGCATGTTTAGAGAAACTAATAAAATCAAAGAATAACGTGTTAGCTGTGCGTGAATTATGTAGCTAAACATGAAGGCTGTCTGACTGATTATATACGCTTATAAGGGGGCTCGAAGTTAACCTTTCCATATTCTTTTAAAAGAAAACAGTAGCACCGTAAACACAAACCAATATATAGCGCAGCTACGAGTGGATGCCATTTGCCGTGGCTATTATTATATAGGGGTTTGTGAATATTCGAAACTTTCCAATAACAAATCGAATACTGTCCTATTCTATTTGTTCTTCAAATCAAATAGTCACTATTCGTAAATGCGAATATTTTTCGAATACTCTTCAAATATTCCAAAACATCAAGGGCTCTTAATTAAGCATAATATTGAAGGAAAAGTACTTCCGCCCACGCGGGCATAGTATAGACGCAAAACATGAGTACTTGCGTAATGGACCAGGCTTTGTCACTTAAGTAGCCATACTTTACAGGCTATACAGCGATCATTCGCACTCTCTGAAGAGTCCTGTGCATGCGAAGAAACTACGAGCTTGTTTGCTCCTACAATGCTCTATTTGTGCTTTAAATAAGCAATGCTTCATAACATGCTATGTAATGATAGAAATGGGCTAACTTTAAAAATACTAGGACGTGAACATCGTTTTATATTAATTGTGACAACGCTGTTGTTTATTCGAAAACTAGTCGTTATTCGATTCGATTCGCTTTTGTATTTGATTTTGGCTCATACATCACTATTCGCACGCCCCTAGTGCTATATGCACAAAGACAAGATCAACAGAATTCGTTAAGTAACATTTAATTACGCAAATTAGTAATTATGGTTACACAACAAAGTTGAAAGCAATAAAAAGACACCAATATCACGCTATATCGGCAGGAAGTTGGTCCTCAACAGCAGCTATCGCTCTTGCAGAGGGACTTGATCACGGCCACCGAAACGCGGGTGTCACACTCCCGCGGAGGCTTGATGGCTGATGTGGTGACAGCTGTCACGACCGTCGACCTCGGGTTGGATCGTGGCCGTGGTGCAAAGGTGGCGGTGTCGGCAACCTCCAAGTTCAGGGCGGCCTGGTGCGCCGCGCTCTAATGATGGTGGAGACAGCTCCGGCGCAACTCTTACCGATGACTTTGGTTGAGTTAGAGGTTGCTGCTCGGATGTTGCGCCAACAAACTCGTGCAGGAGCAGGGCCAACCATGCGGCGCATTCTGGCTGGAATGACGAAGGCTTGAGCGAGGGCAACGATGGAGTCAGCATCAAAGCTACGGATGAACCACGGTAGCTTGGGGTTGACGATAGTGGTAGGAAAGACGAACATGTAGATGCAGTTGCAGGGGCTCCAGCAGCTACAGTATAGTCGAAGACAGCTCGAGTGGTGGCCTTGCATTTCATTACAGATCCATCAAAGCAGGGCACACAAGTCGCCATAGTCTTTTCCCGAGGTGAAAGGCATCACGTGATGTCTCGTGCCTAATAGAATGGAACACGGCAGTGATAATGATGATTTTGAAGGTGAGGATGTGTAGAAAAACCCGTCATTGATTTGGTCGGGTTCTTCTTCTTTTTCTTGGTATTACGTGGTATACGTCTTCTTTCTTTGCCGCGTGAACGCACGTCATCTTTGTCATTCACTTTCCTCTGTCGTAATATACAGAATGTTTCTTTTTAAACCATCTACACATTTTATAGGGACCATGCAATGAGCCGGTGGCGCCACAGTGCGGGAGCAAGCGAACGCGTCTCGCGTGTTCAGTGCAGCAGCCGACCCTTGAGTCGAGCCGTCTCAGTTTGTTAGTGGAGCTTCGCGATGTCTCGTATGAATTGCTACATCGTAAACTGTGCTAATAGCTACAAGAGCTGCCCACCTGGAATGAAGTTTTGGAGTTTTGCGGCGCGACCATGCATCAGAGACCAGCGGGAACACTGGATTCGCAGTATACGCCGTGCGAAGTAAGTGATCGCGGACATGTTTTCAAACTGAATGCTGTCGCTAGCTCACTGTGAATTTAGGCTCCACGCAAGTTAATAAATATTTTTACAGTGTAGACGGAACCGAATGGCAGCCGGCAAAGTGGTCAGGACTCTGCAGTTTACATTTCGTAGGCGGAACAGCATCGAAAGATCCCGCTTCTCCCTCGTACGCTCCTGTTGTTTTTCCGCATACCTACCGCAAAACGTCGGCGATAGCCGAGGACTAGAGTTCTTGCTATCAGAGGTTAGTAGGTTTGTCCCGGGTTTAACAATTCAAGCAAAGTAAAAAACACTATCAGGGGCTCTATTCTGGACATGCATGGCGGCTGCACGGCCGCCATTATCCGCCATCTTGGCTGTCTCATTGGCGGTCCAGAGGTCACGTGTTTCGAAATTTGTGCCGGGAAACGGAAGTTTTGCAAAATGCAATTTTGCGTTTTCGTCAGAATGACGAAGCGTGATGTGGAGCTGCAAGTTTTATCGACTAATACTTTTTTGGGGTCCTTGGCGCCTATATTGCGACTTTAGCGCTTTAAAAAGAAAGTGGACGGTAGCATGCAGAAGCTCGTGCAATGCATCTGCAATTTCGCGAATATGTGGTGGCGTTCCAAGATAGCCGCCATGTCAGCTTGTTCATTGGCTGAAGGAATATCCCGTGAGGAGCGTCACAGGAAGGGCCGTTTTGTAAACGTCAATTTGACGTTGCGTGACGTTGCACTGGGCCGCCATTGCAGAGATTTTCCGCCATAATTTGTGGTGCGACGAGCCGCATGAATTGTGGTAATGAGCGGCCATATGCAATAGCAGTGGAGAGGCAAGCGTATCGCCGCATTTTCCCTGTCATTTCGGGCCATAAAAATCTTTTGTTCACAACGCGTGTTCATAGCATTTGCATCGCTCTCGGGTGGTGTTGGCATTTGTGTTTTGCACCATCATTTTTATTAAAAACACGTTTATTTGAAATAATATTGGTTGAAACTAGCAAACTTTCTGCGACATTTCGCACTTTTCACTATTGCGTTTGTATTGTAATCAATATTAATGCTTTTTCGCGTCATCAAAGGCTATGACAATGGTGACTTTTTAATTTGCAAAAAGAAATGCACTCAAGACGGCATCTTGAAGTTTCCTCTCGCGGTGCAAGTAAGCAGCGAAGTGCACAAGAGATGGCAGTGCCGGCGTTTGCGTCGCTCAAGCGGATACCTGTGGCGCGCGCAACGCTATCCATGATATTCGGCGGCTTCTCAGCCAGACGAGTCGGGCTGAGTAAAGCCCGGGCTGAGTCACTTGCGGATCACGAGATAGCGATAACGCGGCCTAGAGCGTGCGCTCATCATCACTGGCAGGTCGCGTATGGTGTCTTAAGGTAGAAAGCAAGCGCGTGGGCGCCAATATACGATGACTCATTCCGTTTCCCGAGGACACGCATCCTAGCTAATGAAGCAGACGACAGCCTGCGCGCATGCAGACGACGGAAACGAGAAACGATTTTGATGGAATAATCGTACGCGTTGAGCTAGCTGTTTTATTTTTACTGGGGAGGAAAACTGTTTTGCTTTATCAACCACGCTATGTTCAATGCCTACATTACAGTTTCTTAGGCGAAACGTCAAATTTGCGTCACGTTACGAAAGCAAATCGGGGCTATCGGTGCCATTTTGTAAGCGTCGCGCGTACGTCACGCTTCGAAGAATATGGCGGAATGTCCAGAATAGCGGCTCAGACTGTTGCGCGGGCAGCTAGAGAGCCGCGATAGCCGCGCTTCAAAGCCCGTAAATTGCTGTGTGCAGTGTCGTGGATATCGCGCCTCGCCGAATGCTTCGATAGCGATTTTTTTAGACACATCGCTCGCGCGTTGTCGTAGGAATGACGCGTCAACGGGTGCGCAGTTAGATAATCAGCAAGGTCTTTTTCTGTATCTCTGGAAAATGACACGCGTTGCACATCGAATTACAGCTGCACATTGCCAACAGCGTGAGTGCAAAATATCAATACGCAATGCTCGCGTTGTAGATGAATATTTGTCCGTCGCATACGGCACTCGAAATCAGGTATAGCAGAAATAAATCTAAATTGTTTACACGTGTTCTTTTTTTCTTTCTTCCTTCACATATTGCTGTCTGCAGCTCAATCATGGTTCCAGATTGACCATGTAACTTTTGGAGTTATGCTTGTATGACTTCCACTGAAGTATGCATATGGTGGAATTTGTGCTTACGCTACATCCACGGAAGCCATAAAATCCTGCTTTAAACATCATGGAATGCTGCTAGTATGTTTTGAACATGAAAAAGTGCTCGAGTGACCGCAGCCACTAGCGTTATCATAATCTAGAATGATTGGCTGCTTTTCTTCTCACACATGCAAGTTACTCGTATTTCCAACAAGCAAAATGCGTGTCATGTTTTCCCCCTCCTTAGGTAAAGAAAAAGGACTCCCGGTCCAGGCACCCATTCAGACCCAGGCAGTGCCAGTTTGCATGGTGATGTAGGTAAAGATGAGCCCGGAAGCAGCGCCATTTCACCATGTGATGTGGATGAAGATCTCGGGTCAATACCAGATGCCCTGCCGCAGCGTGACGAAAATCAATTGTCAACACGTGAGGTAAGGCGTACAAATTTTTATTCACACTGTGTGTCTCAATGTTTCGCCCTACAGAATGAGTTGAATATCGGAAATATCACACATCAGTTGAGAGCCCTGTCTAAACCTATCCATTTGTTCCTTCAGGTTTCAACACAGATAGATAAAAACAGCCCTGACGTACCAGCATCGTTTGTTGTGCTAAGCTGCTTACTTGACAGTCATGCTTGAGGCTTCTGTGCAGTACAGTCACATCACTGTCGCTCAAAGTGAATCCGGCGACAAGGGCACCAGTACTGTAAATGTTAGCTAGTTCTCACCGAAGGCATTCTGTGGCTACGAATCTCTCTAGCCTGGAGAGAAACATGTTCAAGCCCTGAAGGACCTGACTGGAGTCTCAGCCGCATGCTTTTCCATTCTTCTTGGAATGCTAGTTCCGGTGCGGTCAGTTCCTGCCTTGTATACGTATCTGTTGTTCATCTTCCAGTTTGGGTCTTGTGCTTAGGAAATGTTTACAGAAGTTGCCAGGTTGACTGTTTGGTGGTCTTTAAATGCCATGTATTTACAAGTTTAGATAATGTGACATTTCATGGGGCTAGTGTGGAAACCTCAAGATATTGTCAAAGTCCGTCACACTTTCGGATTGTTTGTTGACATCTGAAGTTTCCATGTACTAAGCTCCCAACTATGATGTTATGCAGAAAAAAAATTGGCATGGAGGTGCTTTCCACGTTACCTCAGGTCTAATTCTTAATATGCATACTAATATAACAATTCAATCTATGCATAATGCAGATGAAGACTTCCCGGTAGCGTGGCACAATGCATCAGGGACCGCGCGAATTTTAGCATTCATTTCACCACTATTTCTTTGGCCCCTTGAGAGCTCTGCGCGTGCAAGCGAAGGCGCGCCACGCTTGTGTTGCACTACGTGACGGCTTAGATACCGCGTGCAAAGCTGGCACGTAACGGTAGGCACGGATGACGCTTCACGGGGCCACGCCGGGATGGAAACAGAAAATCGGAAGCGACATGCTTCACCTCAATTACTCAAGCACAGGCGCAGCCCGAGCAACTTTCACAAACGGAACTAAAATACAGCACAGAAAACTTCGCGCAACTGCTGCGGTATCATTAATTGCAACACCGTTGGGAGAACGTACGTTTTACTTGCACCTATCGCACTCATTTGACAGAGACTTTTAAGATGACGCAACACCACATGTCGAACGCAAGTGTCATCGTTTACTCAGTAATAAGCAGGAAAATGGATAAGAATGCATACTAACCTCGATTGTGACGGCGTATGCCTCCAGGTTTACACTGGCCTAATTAGAATTAGAAGACTAATTAACAAAAATGCATTACCTAACTTTTTATTAGTGCATTGGGGCCAGTTGTCTAAACGTCAATTTTGGAGGCAATCACATTTTCATGCACACCCCTTTTTTTCACAATGTTGGAAATCACACCTGGGGCGGAATCTTATAACGTTTCTAAATGCGAACCGGTTCGCTTCGCCGCTTACGTCACTAAATAGGCCACTCCCAAGCCGGAGGTGAAAGACGGGGAGGACGCGACCAATAAACGAGAGAGTGCTTCCTCGTAAGTGTACGTCATCATATTGTCGCGACGTCGGAAGCTCGAGGGACAAACGAAACGCACTTGTCGGCAGAGGCAGTAAAATAACGGACAGTTTTTTAATACCGCGCGCTAGTCACTGCTTCTTCTTCTTCTTGCTTATGTGCCGATATATCTTTTTACGTCGTCGTCATTGCCGCAAGACACGCGGAGTTTGCTTCCCTCCCAAGCGAAGCATCGTCCCGATGCGCACCTTGAGCGTATGTATGTACAAGACGGAGTCCCGGTAGCGCTTACACGTTTCAGTTTCCTTTGGAGCCGCGAGACATTGCGGCTCCATAGGAAACTGAAACGTGTAAAGAAAAAATTAAAAATTGAAAACGAGCAGTCGATAAAACAAAAGATCGAGGACATTTTCTCTCAGCTTAAAAGTCAAGTGCATGCCGATAAACAACGCTACTATGGTGAATCGCTACCAAGTTTCATAACCACGGCTCCAGAGAAATTTTGGCGTTCTATTTCTCCGACCACCAAGGAATGTGTTGTATTTCATGTTGATGGTAAGGCAGTTCACGAAAGCGAAAAAATAGCAAATGCGTTTAACAAACACTTCAAGTCCGTCTATACAAGTGATAATGATGTAATGCCACCTTTCGAAATGTCTGTTCCGCCTATATCTGATGTCCAAATAAGCGAACCAGGTATACTAAACATGCTCTTACAACTGAACATTAAAAAATCTTCTGGCCCGGACAACATTCCAAACGCATTTTTAAAACGGTATGCAGAATTCCGGTAGACTCTGGTGTTCCGCAGGGCTCGGTCCTTGAACCTCTTTTGTTCCTTTTATTTATTAATGATATGCTGCATGGTATTCCAGTTATGGTTAAGCTTTATGCTGATGACTGTGTATTGTACTCAGAAATAGACAATATTACTGACCAGGAGTTGCTGAACAATGCTTTTCGACAAATTGTCGACTGGTGCGATGCCTGGCAAATGTCGATTAATTTCGAGAAAACTGTTTTTATGTCCATTTCTCATAAGAAGCATAAACTAACGTTTCCGTACGGTATTAATAACATCATTCTTTCCGAAGTAACACATTATAAGTATCTTGGACTCTGGATCACAAATGACCTCACTTGGAGTAAGCACCGTGAATATGTAATAGCTAATGCTAACCGCAAGCTCTTTTTTTTAAGGAGGGCCTTGAAACTTTCTAGTTCCACTGTACGCCTACTGGCATATAAAGCTATAATTCTGCCGATGCTAGACTATGCATGTGTAATTTGGGACCCTTTTACTAAAACTGGCACTAAAAAGATAGAAATGGTGCAAAGAAAAGCAGCTCGCTTCATTTATAACAGCTTCGGACGCACTTCAGTGACAGACCTCTTAACAAAGCAAACCTGCCACCATTAATTCAAATAAACCGTCTATCACGACTAAAATTCCTTTTTCAACTCATCAATGGTCATTATAAGACAGATCTCACGGGAATAATTACTTTTTCATCGGGTTATGCTACTAGGCAACGACATAGCCGAACAATAACCCCATTTAGTACACGTAATAATTGTTTTAAGTATTCCTTCTTTCCACGAACAATCGTTGAATGGAATCACCTAACCAATGACCAAGTTTTAAAATCATCACTTTCGGCGTTTGTTTCAAGTATTGAGTAAAAATTTGTTATCTTGCTGTGCTACTGCTATTTTTCAGGCTCTGTTGACCTGATTTGTATTGTGTTCGTTGCCTATGCTATAGTGTTCTTTACATATGTATTGTTTCCCACCCTGCTAAAATCCCCACTGCGGATTGCAGTATTGATAAATAAATAAATAAATAAATAAATAAATAAATAAATAAATAAATAAATAAGACACTAAAACGCGAGTTACTTGGAAAAGTACGGCTTCATGCGCACCACATGCACCACTTCGGGGGGTTGCTTGCGGCGCCGTGAACAAGCTTCACCATCAGGCATGAGCTCGTAATCCACGTAGTTCAGTCGTCGCATAACTGTGTATGGACCAAAATATCACCTCAGTAGTTTTATTGCGATAGCAATTATATGGACACTTCAACCGGATTTCTGCCGTCGCCGTCGCCGTGAGGTTCCCTATAGATAAAATCTTCGCCGCGCGCCGTATGCCCGAGCCGAAGCGTGCGGGGACGCGCGCTATCACGGAGAGCGAACGCACTCAATCTCCCACGCGCAAGCAAGGAAGCGGGAAGCCAGCGCCGGAGGGAGCGGAGGGGGGGGGGGGGGGGCGCACTTCCACTCTGCCAACAACCGCGCTCGTCGCTCGCTCGCAACGTCGCTTATCTCCACACGGCTCTGACCTTTATGCACCGTGCATTCGCCGCTCAGTTTCCGTTGAAGCGATAGACCGCACGTACCTTCGCCCGTTGGTGCGGCGTATGCGCTTGCTGCCAGCGTTTTGACAGTCGTTGTCTGCAGTCATTCAGTGTGATCTATTCATGTTTGTTTGTGCGCGCTCACACCACGCTTGTTCAATCAGTTAGTAATAGTCGGGCCACATTTTCCAACGCACGCTACACATGCAATGCTGCCCGGGTCGGCAGTGCAGCGCTACAGGTGTGTCCCTTCGCACGCGCTGCCCGCGGGAAGCGCTTCTCATCAACACCACCGTTTCACACGCGCCTTCTCGTGGTCATCGAGTCTCTCTTCATGTCGGTCTACTTACGCCGCAGCACACCTGCTTACTTAATCAGCTCATGTTTACTACAATTCATATTGCTTCCAAAGCCGCTCACCTTACTTCGTATGACATTGCTGTGTTGCTATCGCATTCATTGCTTCGCCCTTAGGGCGAAACTGTGACATTTTTTTTAGAAAGTCCCCCACGCCTAATGGGTATCCAAACCCGCATTCTCTCGCCGGGTGTGTAGGCGACGAATTTGTGCTGACGATTGTACCGCATTGCGTCCTCGTCTTGCTGGTGGTGGATGCGTACACGGGCAAGCTGTCTGGCTCCTTCGGCACGTGGACCAAATTCTCCAGCACCTGCATGGATATCGTCGCACTCGTGGGGCAGCATTGCATCCAAAGTTGTCGTGGCTTCCCGACCATGTACCAATTAAGCTGAATGGTGTCATACGAGTCGTTTCCTGTTGAGCGGTGTTATGTGCAAAGGTTACATAAGGCAAAATCTCGTCGCAGTTCTTATGGTCCACGTCGACATACATGCAAAGCATGTCTGCGAGTGTCTTGTTCAAAAACTTCATGAGTCCGTTCGTCTGGGGATAATAGGCAGTCATTTTCCGGCGGGCTGTGCCACTGAGTTTGAGAACTTCTTCTAAAACGTCAGCCGTGAACGCGGTTCCTCTGTCAGTAATTACAACCGCTGGGGCACCGTGCCTAAGCACGACGTTTTCGACGAAAAATCGAGCTGCTTCAGCTGCTGTTCCGCGCTGGGCAGCTTTTGTCTCCGCATAACGGGTAAGGTAGTCAGTGGCGACAATAATCCACCTGTTCCCTGCAGTTGAAGTTGGAAACGGTCCAAGAAAATCCATGCCAATTTTGGCAAAGGGCGTTCCCGGTACCTCTACAGGATGTAGGAGACCAGCTGGCTTGTCGGGTGGTACTTTGCGTCTTTGGCAGTCAGGACAAGTGCGTACATGATGTTTAACATCGGCTGGGAGCTTCGGCCAATAATACTTCCGCCGCAGTCAGGACAATGTTCGTGTGGAGCCCAGATGACCTGAGGTGGCCTCATCATGACACGCGATGAGAACTTCATTGCGAAGCGAAGCAGGTACGACCAGTAAGTAGGTGCTGCCCGTCGGATAAAAGTTCTTCTTATAGAGAACATTGTCTTTCAAACAAAATGACGCCAGACTGCGTCCAAACAGTCGAGGCACGTCTTTGTCTCGGCCTTCCAAGAAATCAATAAGCGGAAGCAGTTCTGGGTCGTCGCGCTGCCGCTGGGAAATAGTAAATGTATCGACGACTCCCAAGAAGGCAGCGTCTGTGTCCTGATCCTCTATGACAGAAGGCTGTATAGGTGACCGAGAGAGGCAGTCGGCGTCGGTATGCTTTTTCCCTGACTTGTATACGACGGTCATTTTGAACTCCTGAAGCCTGAGGCTCCAGCCCGCCAATCGACCGCAGGGGTCTTTTAAATTAGTCAGCCAACACAGAGAATGGTGGTCACTGACGACGGGGAATGAGCGACCGTACAAATAAGGGCGAAATTTAATAACAGCCCACACAACGGCGAGGCATTCTTTCTCCGTAGTGAAATAGTTTTCTTCTGATCGCGAAAGAGTTCTGCTGGCGTAGGCTATCACTTTCTCGGAGCCGTCTTGCCATTGTACCAGCACGGCACCCATACCTACATTGCTCGCGTCGGTATGAAGTGCTGTCGGGGCGTCCTGGTCAAAGTGTGCCAGAACTGGGGGCATTTGCAGACGCTGACGTAATTCGTTAAATGCCATTTGCTCGCATTCGCCCCAAACAAAGGGAACATCCTCTCGTGTTAGTCGCGTCAACGGTAAGGCAATACGTGAAAAGTCCGCAATAAACCGGCGGTAATATGCGCACAGGCCCAAGAAGCGTTTCACTGCCTTCCTGTTAGATGGTGTGGGAAATTTTGTAACAGCGTCTATTTTGTCTGGGTAAGGCCGGACACCTTCGCTACTGACGACGTGGCCCAGGAATTGGAGTTCGTTAAAGCCAAAATGACATTTTTCAGGCTTTAACGTGAGGCCAGCAGATCGTACGGCTTGGAGAACAGCCTGTAGCCGGGTTAGATGCTCTTCAAATGTAGCCGAAAAAACGATCACATCGTCGAGGTATACCAAGCACGTTTGCCACTTTAGACCTGAACGTACGGTGTCCATTAGACGCTGAAAAGTGGCTGGCGTTGTACACAAACCGAAAGGTAGCACCTTAAATTCGTAGAGACCGTTGGGTGTCACGAAGGCAGTTTTCCCCCGATCTCGCTCATCGAATTCTATTTGCCAATACCCGCTGCGTAGGTCCATGGAGGAAAAATAGCGTGCGTGGCGCAACTTGTCGAGTGAATCGTCGATGCGCGGTAACGGATAGATGTCTTTCTTTGTTACCTGATTTAACTTGCGGTAGTCAATACAGAAGCGTAAACTGCCGTCTTTTTTCTTGACCAACACCACTGGAGACGCCCAAGACTCTTCGAAGGCTGTATCACATCATCCTCGAGCATTTTCTTCACGTGCTTTTGTATTTCTTCGCGTTCCTTTGGGGCCACATGGTAAGGGTTCTGTCGAATTGGTCTCGTGGCATCGTCCGTAATTATCCGATGCTTGGTCAGTGGTGTTTGCTTGACCTTGGACATATACGAAAAGCAATCTTCAAATTGCTGTATTAGTTCCAGTAGGCGCTCCCTCTCAGCGGGCAACAGGGTCGAGCAAACGTCGACCGACAATGTTGTCGGGGCCGGAATGGCCTTGTCACTCATTCCTTGGTCGTGCACAGCGAAGCAGTCCTTTACATGTACTATGTCATCACAGAACCCAACTGCAGTGCCTTTCGGGAAGTGGCGACGCTCGTTGCTAAAATTCGTAAGGAGCACTGCTGCGTGCCCACGATTTAAAGCCAGAATGCCCCGTGCAATCGAAACGCCTTGTTTGAGCAATAATACGTTGATTTGTTCCGCTATCACATCACCGTGGTAAGGACTTTCGGTAGAAACAGACACAAGGCAGCAGGTTCGCGGCGGCATCGTCACGTCCTCGGCTAGCCGTAAACGCCCGTGCTGTCTATCATAGTTGCAGTCTACATCTGGGTTCGCTGAAAATGTGACCAAACGCTCCCGGATGTTTATAATAGCTCCATAATCCCGCAGAAAATACATCCCCAAGATGAGTTCTTTGCAGCAATCGGGGAGAATAACGAACGTCGCAACAAAGCTGGAATCACCGATGTGGAGTCTGGCGGTACATTTACCCCTTGGCGTCATTAGCTGACCCCCAGCACTTCTTATGTATGGCCCTGTCCATGGGTCATACACTCGATGTATTAATCGATGAGTTAATCGATTAACTCGATGAGTTAATGGAGGAATTGCGAAATGTTCCTTCTTACTCAATAAATAGGAACTGTGAAGAAGAAGACGCGCCTCCATTCAGCGGCATCGCCAACGCTCGGCCCGCTCTGCTCGCGCTGTTGGTCGCTGGTGTCTTTGGAGACGGTGGTCCATGCTGCCTCGCCGTTCTTGGAACTCGAAGCGTCCTTGAAGGACACCGCCAATAAGCCTCTTCTCAGAACTATTATTTCAATATTGTCCCGAACGTTTTCAACTATCGTCGCGTGTGGACATTTTCCTTTATTGTATATTAGGTAATATAATATTACCACTTGTTTAATTGTTCGTCGCCAGGTGGTAATCCACGCGTTAAGAATTGTTACCACTCGAATCAAAGGAAATAGCCCCATCACCATCAGTTTTACGGAAATTTTGAAAGTTGGTTCTTTATTCTATGATGTCGTCGCACAGGGACATTTTCCTTGGGCGTCGCACGTCTCGCACAGGCAAAGAGCGATGGCTACTCGTCTTCTCCAGTTCGTCGCACATCCATCGGACGGTTCCCTTTTACAGACGATAATGACGCCGAAACTCCTCATCTCTCAGCTCTGAAAACGCATCTAGCACCTCTAGTCGCTGACGGGTCCGGGAGAGCAACCCGAGGCAAAGAATGAGGGGAACGGCCATGTTTTCATGTGTATGTAGTCGTACCTTAACGATAATCAACGCGCGCGCGCGCGCACCACCCGCGAGTCTCCGAGGCGGCACGACCCGCGCGCGCAGCCAAGGTCGCAAGCAAACAGCCAAGTCACAGCAACGAAACCCAAAGCGGACTACCTCTTCGCCGGTTCCACTCATGGCCGACGACGGGTTCGCTTTGAAAATGTTTGACAGATGCGTGACGTGTTCAAAATTTGCAGTACCGCCCCGCTGTCTCTGACGGCCGCTGACGCATCCACAATTCTGACCAATCACGTGAGGGCAAGTGAACCGGTTCGCTTTCGGAACCGTTTTAAGATTCCACCCCTGCTTCAAGACATTCATCGTCGAATTCCAAAGCTCGATAGAGGCAATATCGAGACTGAGCATGTCTCGCTGCGCGTCAGACGACAACGCCCCGTAAAGAAGTGTGGGGCGAAGTTTAATGATAGCATCCCGCGGCAAATCCAGACCCGACAAGCAGCCTCACATGCTTGCCGGTCAAAGCGTGCCGTATCAGTAGCTGACGCGACTGACCGGGACGTTCACTTTCAAACTGACTCGCGCTTGTCGTCACGGGGTGTTTTCGACTGATATGATAGAGGGCCGCCTTTTCTGTGCTAGCGGCGTACTCGATTTCGATATTACCTGAATTTACCACCGTAATTCGCTGATAAATATATAGAATTAGGTGGGACTTTCAAGATTTAAAAAAAGACACTAAATAAATAAAAAAATTCAAAATCAGCACCTTTGTTGGCAGTTGAAAAAAATGACCGCATGCCTGCTTGCTTCACAGCAAATGACGTCGAAAGACGACAGTCTTCGGCCGCCCCTGATACGTAACACCTCTCTTCTCCCCCCTTCCACTCCTCCCCCTCTTCCCCTCTCCTCTCACTTCTCCCACGATGGATGCAATTGAGGTTGTGCTGAATTCAATTCAAATTTTCCGCGTTCGCCCTGCTCTCGCGCCTTCTGTTGGGACCTTTTATTACTGTTGGCTTAAAGCCGGCTACAGAGCCGCGGCTTCAGTCGGCCTGTCTTTAACGCGTAGCGTCTCTTAGACACCATTTCTAACGCGTTGATTTTTCATTTACTAACCTGAAAACCAGTCCAATGTGTATTCTTAATTAAATGAACGCTGCGGATCACGGTTATGTAGATATATTTTGCCTCAAATAGGTTTGAGGTTTCCTTTGCGCTGTATAATGTTGACGTGTATGACCCCGCGCCACCAGTGCTAGTAGCTCGCTTGTTATTGGCCTGGCGGTTGAATCGGTTTTGGCCGGGTGGTTGAATCGAGTGACAGACAGACAGACAGACAGACAGACAGACAAAGTTTCTCACGTTTAGGTAGCCCAAGAAAGACTATCGTCTTTTTTTTTTAAAAGTCGCAGTTTCGCCAAGGTCGATCCAAATAGGAGCGAAGCTTTGGTTGAAAAGCGGTTCAGAACATATTGTCTCTGACATCAGCAAGGGTGGTTATGGGAGCAGTGATTGAAGAGCGACTATGTTTGGAGGGAACAAACATTGGGAAAGAAAAAAGCGTTTTTTTTTTTATTAAAGCGAGACACAGTCAGATTCATTCAACGAAAATAAAATTCCTAATCAATTTTATATACGCATGGTGAGAAAAGAAAAACTCCATTTTACTTGATCAATATCAAGAAATTCCTTTTTTTAGCGCCCACCGTAAGAGCGCCCACCGATAGCGGCAGGCGTTGAAGCTGCTATCACTTGCAATGCAATGCAGCTCTTGAAGTGGGCAGAAAGGCGCGCTCGTAAAGTTCACCTGTTACAATACGCCCCCCTCACATGTTGTGTTGCTTTGCTTGTCGACGTTTGTCTGAGTTATGTGACGCGGGTAGTTTCATTGTTTATTAACCTGTTCAGTCAAAAGTAGTGAGTTGCGACCGCCAGATAACTGCTTACTTTAGTTGTTTTCGTGGGACAGCGCTGGCCGACGAGCTAGGCGTCCGATGAAAGGCCGAGCACTCCACGTTCAAAGCGTTCGTCTGCCTCCAAAGAAAGTATGTTCTGTACAGCGATGCGATTTCGACACCCGTACGGCTGAACATTTCCTGCATCGCTTTCCGCGCTGAAAGCTCGAAACGCCCGTCAAGTCGCATGGCGGGGAATTAGAATATACAGCTCCGGCAGGCCTCCGAAAACAAATTTCGCGTCTTTGAGATCAACATGACGTCAAATTATTGTTATTGCGATAGCAATTATATGGACACTTCAACCGGATTTATGCCGTCGGCGTTGCCGTCGTCGTCGCCGTCGCCGTGAGGTTCCGTATAGATAAAATCTGCGCCGCGCGCCGTATGCCCGAGCGGAAGCGTGCGGGGACGCACGCTATCACGGAGAGCGAACGCACTCAATCTCCCACGCGCAAGCAAGGAAGCGGGAAGCGAGCGCCTGAGGGAGCGGGGAGGGGGGGGAGGGCGCACTTCTACTCTGCCAACAACCGCGCTCGTCGCTCGCCCGCACCGTCTCTTATCTCTACACGGCTCTGACCTTTGTATTTTCTTCCGCCGAAAGTGTTCCCTCTTCACACAGATGGCGCTAAGCCCCATGAACCGCCGATGAACCACCATGTTTTCAACGTATGGGCTATGGAAGCGTCGCTGCCAGGTATATTTACCTTGGTTTCGCCCGGAAGGCGAAACATCGATTGCGACAGCAAATTAATGGACAACTATACAAAGTAAGGATCGTAGTTTTATCGGCCGTATAAACTTGTAAACATAGACATACTAACTAAATTAACAAGCATGGTGTCACGAGCTCACAAGCAAACGTGAACGCATCTCACTCGATGACCACGGAAACTGGCCGTCAAAACGCTGGAGTGAGTCAGCGCGGCATGAGCAGCGAGGGAATTGAGCTACGTGCTGGCGCTTGCATCAGCGCGATCTTTTAGCCGCGAAAACACAGGGAGGGCGGACTCTGCCCCCGCCGCAGATGGCTTTCAAGATACAGCCGCGCGGGCGGCTTTTCGCGGCGCAGATCGCCCCCGCCCCCTCCCCCGGACACTTCCGGACCGGCGGGAGCGCGCGGCTCCACCTCCCTACCCTCACTCCGGAGCGTTGTGCGCGACGAAGACTGCACGTCCTTCCCGCTTCCCGCCCTTGTGTGCGTGCCGGCTCGCCGTCGCATGCTTTCACTCGCGCATACAGCGTATCGCGCGCGGCGACGATTCTATCGCCCGTGGACGGAACCTCGCGGTAACGGCGAAGGCGACGACGGTGCGGAATTTCGCCTAGAGTGTCCATATAATTGCTATCGCAATAAAAATGAGGGTGCATTAAACTGTGGCTGCCTTCAAATTCACCATTTAAAGCAGCTGCCCCTAAGGCACTAATAAAAAAGCTAATGAATGAATGTTTACTTATTAATCTTCTGAAGCTCACGTCAAGCGGCAAATAATGTCCACTTCGCTTTTGAACTTATCAGCAAAAACGCCGCGTTCGCTGCTCTTATGTCCTTTCTATAAAAAATATGTATAGTCTAAAAAAACGCCCTGTATGTGGCGCAATTAGTTGTGCATGTGTTTATTGTTTTGTATTTTTAATACTGATTTATTTCATATCTTTTAATACTTATATAATATTAATAGCGTATTCTTACTCATTTTAATTACTTTGTATATCTTTTTAAGCGATAAATGTTATAGGCTCATTTCCTTCGGAAGCATGCAGCCATCTTCGCCATTGTCGGCGTCGTCATGCGACCGCTGTCATGTCGACGTCGTCGTTATCACGATTCAAGGTAGTCTTCATGGTCGTTGTTGTGTCAGCGTCGTCGTGATGCCCTCATAGTCGTCCTTCCGCCATCCTCTTTGTCGTCATCGTCATGTGCATGTTATCGTTTTGATGCCATCTTCGTCGTTATACAGACGCCTTCGTCACGACATCCGGCAGTCGCCATGCCATCTTCGTCATGTCATTTTGCCAAACCGTCGTCGGCACGTTAGAGGACCCCAGGTGGTCGAAATTATTCCGGAGTCCCCTACTATATACGGCGGGCTTCATAATGTGATCGTGGTTGTGGCCCGTAAAACCCCAGAACTTACTTTACTTTTTAAGCCGTCGTTATCGTCATTTTATCGTCTTCATACCGTCGTCATAGTGCTCCGTCGCCGTCGGGACCAGTGTTATCTGGTGCACCTGAAAAGAACTACAGAATACGCAAGATACTGAGACACGGTATACTAGCAAAGTGGGTGGAGCTAGGCAAAAACGCTATCCCATTAATAATGACGCGCACCTTCTTGGCACCGCTAGGTCACCGTGAGCTGACAGTCGTTCTTATTCATGTGTGGTAATGTTCAATCGAGATTTACTTTATGACAATGACTACAATGGGGGCGAACGACAGGTGCCGAGGTTTTAAAAGGCGACAACACTTTCAAAGTGAGGCTTTGTTTGCCTCTTCCCTCTACATTGCGTTTGCGAGCGGCTGCTCTCTGGCCAAGCAGACAGAACCTTGGACCATACTGTATGTGGCCCGAATAGACGACCTGGGCCACTTAGGTATGTGCAATCAGGTACATGTGCCCATTCTTGATCAATCACGCAAAAGGAGTATGTGCCACTCGATATGTGCCCTAACAGACAAGCAAGAGAAGAAGTGAAAAAGGAGTCAGCAACAGAAACAGCCGAGTGTGGAGGAAGAAGTGAACAAAAGGGACCAACGTGGGCATTTAATTGTAAAGGAGAGGGCCCACGGATATAACCCGGTTTCGCGTACTTGCCGTACAAACATTGGACGCACGAATCACCAATAAGACGTTGCCAAACGGTGTTCATTTCTGAGCCTAGTATGTTTTTCCACGTACATTGGCCTATGTTTCATACACCTCAAGTTATTTTTGTACAAAGTCCTCTTGATAAGTTGAACGTTAGAATCAGAGAGGTAAAGCTCATTTGCGACGGAGAAAATTCTCTTCACATAGAATTTGACAATATTTTTCCAAGTAAGGCAAAACACCTGCCTTTCAGAATGTTAAGTGCCACTCTACATGATTATTTAATGAAATCACAAACAAATGTGGTCATAGCGACTGATGCCATGCAGAATGAAGAAAAATGTGGTATTGGTATATTCAGCCCTATTCTCGACTGTTCATTTTTCCTGCGGCTTCCAGACTTTGTACCAATCTTTTATGGAAAATTTTTAGTGGTAATACTGGCACTGCGTAAATTAAGCCCATCAATAGATTGTGTAATCGTTGTAACACATTCTTTGTCCTTGTGTGCTTCACTTACAGCAGCTAATAAATCTCAGGTGTTGCGAGTGTTTAAATCATTTGTACCTCAACACTTGATCATTATCCAATTAGTCAGGGTACCTGGGCATACAGGTCTATTTCTAAATGCAACGGCAGATGCATTGGCGAAGGCGTCGATAGCTGGCCCAGCGATTGAACTCCTCCCTACATCACCCTTGATCATAGCTGCAAGATTTCGGAGGCAAATAATGCTGCGAGAATTCTCTGTACCATCTATAAGAAATTTCGCGGATTTTAAACACTTATTATACCTTTGAAAAAGTAATATATGTCAATCGAGAAAAATGGAAGTATTAGTAGACTCCGCTGTCGCATACCTTCTATAAATTTCTATTTACACAGAGCTGGTCTGGCGCCCTCACTGATTTCTCATATGTGTAGAGAAGATGAGACCATAGAACATTTTTTTGATTGCTTGTCGAGGATTTAATTACTAGCCTAAGAAAACGAACCCTAGAAACACCACTTCGCCTACTTGGGTTAGATTTAACTGTTGCGAATGTTCTATCTTTGGGTGCCTCTACACTTGGGCACAGCGACGGAAGGTTGGCGCTGCCTTCCAAGACTTTCTTTGAGGTTCCCTGAGATTTAAACTCTGAATACGAAATTTTTAAGCCTCGTTTTCTTTGACTCCCACCCTCCGCTATCAAGGGCCCCGATGCCGGGACGCAACTATGGGCTGTCCAGAGGGCCCACGATGCGGCGGTCGGGCATGGCCTGACTGTCCCAACGTGGGAGCGGCCCACTGCGCGCTGAGTCGCGTACCTCAGGACTTTCATTAAAGTTTTACGTCCATTCATCCATCCATAGTTTTCTTTGACCCAAATATAATTTGAATTGCTTTATTTTTATGCTTATGGTAAAATTTTCATAATTACAAAATCACGCAGGCTTTAATCTCTATCTTCCGATTCTAAATTAGCCAGTATAGAATTTTCAGCTCTATTAGACATTTTATTTCGACCTACCCGGTTCTTGGCGAATCCCCCGGAGTGGGTACGTGCCAGTATATCCAAAGGATCTACATCTACATACTGCTGGTCTCCTTCTTCGACAGAGGTGCACTAAAAAGTTTTGCAGTGGAAATGCCATTCCTTTTATTTCCGCTACTACAGATTTATTTTACCTGTGTTCTCAACATTCCCCCTCCAAGAAACTTGTCTATCAGAAGAAACAAATATTTATTTTATAAAACGTGTAGCGGCTTGAGGTGGCGTTTGGGCCAGGAATCCACCAAGCCCATTGATGAGCACGTCCGGTAGTAGGAATGAAGGAAAAAGGATTTAAGGTACATTATTTACACTGGCCCCTGATACGGAAGCCCACTCCATCAGGAGCATATTAAACGTCTGAGTTCACATCAGGACACGTAAGAACCACCGCACTGCAAAACGGGTCTCCGCTTTTAATGCCGTCTTCCCCAGGAGACTCGGCAGGGGAATCTGATGACGGTAGCTCGGCCAATCCCAATCGTTGAATCTGTCGCAACATCGCTCCCATGTTGACGCACCGTTTCGCCGTGCCCGCCTCCAATGTCGCACTCCCGCCCCGCATTCATGAATTTGCGCGGCCTCCTGGGAAAATGAGCTCGAAGCTGTTCCCACGATTTGGGCGACGATGGCCCCTTTCATAAATTATCGGGCTCTACGTGACAGCCCTCTTGTCAGGATGGGGATTAGGTAGTGACTTTCACGGTAATTACCGTATCCACGGATGGTGGTGGCTGTTGTTGACTCAACGCGAGCTCCTTTCTTAACGCGTCATAGACTTTGACACGCCCGATCGCTGTCGGTGCGCGCGCTGATGAATGGACCGCTTCGTGAGAAACGTCCAAGGTATGCGCTTGTCCAGGTTGAAACGTAACAATAGATATTTTTTCTTCGAAAATTGCTCACCGGTCTAAAATTGTATGCCAGCTAGCTTATGGAATAGAAAGTGAATTTTTAGCTTTCGGTGTTTCTCTTCTTTGTGTCTTTCTTTTTTAGGCATGCAAGGAGAACTCCGACGTTCATTGAAAACATTAACACTCTTGGGATAACAAAGTCACAGCAATGCAAAAGCGCTAAAGAACGAACGAGCTCCCGCATCAAGGCATCAAGGCTAATGGCAATCAAGGGTACCTGCAGATAGCTCCGCATAACGTCGATTCCCGCTGTGCTTGAGATCTGCGCAATGTTTTTAATGTATTTGCCCTTCTCGTGTTTCCCTGTGAGCGTCACAGGAAGATCGAACGGGGCACATGAAACTCCAGTTATGCTGCTCTGGGCGCGGAACCGTTCAGTGTAAAGTGCCTCAATGCGCACCTCCTTCCCCGCTTGCGAAGAGCTCATCAAGGCACCCTAGTTCAACGTGTTGACTTCTGGGCTGTCTTTGTCATCGTACTGCACTGGCAGCGATGTCGACCCACACTTCTGACAGTGCTTTCCCGATCTATGATGCATGCACCTGACTGATGACATGGATGTGATCCATCGTAGAATATCCCTTCCTGAAGCCAGCCTGTTCTCTTGGTTGACTGAAATCAAGTATTGCCCTGATTCTATTGGAAATTATGTTGGTGAATACTTATACAATACTGAAAGCAAGCTAATGGGTCTATAATTCTTCAGTTCTTTAACGCCTTCCTTCTTATGGATTAGTATAATGGTGACGTTGTTCCAGCTCTCTGGTACACTTGAAGTCGTGAGGAATTGCGTATAAAGGGCCGCTAGATAATCACGCACCTGCAACATGCTTGGGATCTGCACAATTTTTCATGCCTTTCTCCTCGTCTCGTTTCCCTGTGAGCATCACAGGGTGCTCGAACGGGGCACATGGAACTCCCGTTATGCTGCTCTGGGCGCGGAGCCGTTCAGTGTAGGGTGCCTCAATGCGCACATCCTTCCCAGCTTGCGAGGAGAACATCGAGGCACCCTAGTTCAGTGCGCTGGCTTCTGGGCTGTCTTTAATTGCCATCGAACTGCACTGGCAGCGATGCCAACCCACACTTTTGACAGTGCTTTCCTGATTTATGATGCATGGAACATCAAGGGCTGAATTCACAAAGCTCTTGGATCGTAAGTGCTGTTTGTCATGGGCCAGCTGCATTCGCTACTATGTCCGACATCACCCATTGGCTGACATCCGATCTTACAAATAGTTCTAGCATAAGAACTGTTTAGTGAATACGGGACAATATGTTTCCTTATTTGTTCATAAACTTTCAAATAATATTCATTAAGCAGTCATTACTGTCATCCGTGCGCATGTGCTACGCACTAGAGTATTCCGCTGTTTAATTTTCTTTATTTATTGGCGAAGTTGCTTGAAACACTACAGCGCGTTGTATTACCGATTGTCTGCCTAGTCCCCGCCGCACAAATTTGTTTACTTATTCCTTATCATTTACATACTTTAAGTTGAATTTTATCTTCTGTCTGTGACGTACGACATACTCAAGCCAGCTTCTTCCTTCCGTCCTTTTTTTAGCTTTGGCAAGACTTGGCATCTGCTCCTTAACATCTGCTCATTATTATTACTGTTAATGATGATGATGGTGATGGAGATTGATTCATAGATTGGTTGAAGCAGCGTTGCCCTGCTTGCAATATAACTGAAAGCGTCTGTGGCATTCCTGGGACGCTTGAACTTAGCCTGGCATATAGTGTGAAATGCTTGCATTGACTTGGCTGTACTACCCATACGTCGGTTTCTCAAAAAGTAGAAAGAATAACCATGTTAACAAGTCGGGCATCGGCGACTCTTTAAACTAAATATTACACAACAAATCTGCGAAGTGCACGGAGCCGAGAGCGAGATAAAGGAGAAAAGAAGGCAGAAGGTTAACCAGCACGGAAAATCTGGTTTGCTAACCTACCACTGGGGAAAGGCGCAGAGGGAAGTATAAAGATAAGAAGAAAGAAGCAGTGAGCCGATGCAGCTGATGAAATCATAAAGGTATACTGTCTGTATTTATAGCAACGTGTCTCTGCGTCATAACATCACTTTGTGGTAATACACAAATGTGCGAAACAAAATAATACAATGACGCGATAGAGCTGGGTATGATGGTTTTCTCGCAAAGAATCAATATTAGAAAGTATTATTGCACTTTATCATTGCGATAGCAATTATATGGACACTCAAAGCGGATTTCTGCAGTCGCCGTCGCTGTGAGGTTCCGTATTACGTCAACGGCGATGAAATCGTCGCCGCGCGCCGTATGCTGTATGTGCAAGTGTGTTCGCTGCCCGTGAAAGCGCGCGTCCCTCGCGCGCTTTCACGGGGAGCGAACACACGTTGCTGGAGCTGCTGCTGTAAGTCCAAGTTTTTACAGTTGATAAAACTGCTATCCTTACTCCGTATAGCTCCCTACTAATTTGCTATCGCAATTGATGCTTCGCCTTTCGGGTGAAACTGCGACATTTTATTTCTCAACCAGCAAGCTCTCTTTCTCTCTCTTTTTCGCAAGATGCGAAACCAGCCGTGTGTTGCGTCGGGCGGTTTTGAAGCGCCGGAACAAACCGAGAGGGCGTTGCGCAATAACACGCGAAGAATATCGGTACACGCGCGGTGACCTTCGAGAGTGGCAGCAAGGATGAGGAAGAGAAGGTGCGTGCGCTGCAACGCAATGAAGTGCTGAAAAGTGGGTCGTCCTATTTAAGCGCGGTACTGCACAAGAAACGAGGATCCTAGAATGTGGGTGCATTTGCAGCGGCGCCGTGGCTTAGTTGGTTAAAGCGCCTGTCTAGTAAACAGGAGATCGCGAGTTCGAATCTCGCCGGTGCCTAGGTTAAACCTCTGTTTTACTTTATTCCTGCGCTGCTATTATGGCAGTGGAATTGCAGGATGCGAGCGCAAACAATAAGGGCTAGAAACGAACCTGCATTTCACCTCTCTGTAGTGTATTTTTCGTTTATGTTTTAGGAAACTTCGATTTTTTTTTCGCCAATGAACTCAGCACATTGGCGTGTCGGCTTTCGCATCGATGCGCGAGTCTTACAGAGTAAGCCTAACAATCACAGCAGCAAAGCGCCTTGAGTCCAAACCCTCAGCACTTATTCGCGTGCTGGCTCGAGCAGTAATCTCGCCTGCGCATGGAGGGTGCGACGTACGAAGCAGGGGTTGCTTTTACGAAAGCTGTTATTTACACTAAGTAACAGCTTCGCCACCTTTACATTCTCTGTCGTGATTGACCCACTACTTATTCCTCCAGTAGTCGTCACATAGTACAAATAAAAGAACTGTGAATTAAATTCACGGTATAATAGGTTTTGCTCGAAAACGTTGTCATGTGTTGGTCATGTGATGCGTGTCTGGTTGTCTTAAAATAATCTTCAGTATTTAGTCAGCACCCTATTGTGTCCCCCTTCTATTCCTTTTGTCCGCGTCTGTTGCGATGTAGCTGCCATAAGTACCTCAGTAATTCACGGTACAATTGACGGCTTGCGCAGATCTCCCATCTTTCTAAACCGCCACATCTTCGAGATGTCCTATAAATTTGGGCTTATCGCACGAATCTCTTAGTGGGTGATTTTGGAGACGTTCAAACTGTCATCAGGCATCAGGGCTAAAAAAAAAGCTGCATAATGCAGGGGAGAGATGCCGTCTTGTGAAATCTTGCAGATATGCTATTTGCACATGACAGTGCTGCAAAGTTCAGTTCGTGAGAATATGCCAATGTGAGAGATTAACATGTACGGTGACGAGAAAAAGCTAGGTATAATGGCTTTCTTTTCTTCAAGCTTCGACATCAGAAAATGTTAATGCGTGTATGTTAATCATTTCCCGGCAGCAAAACATCGATACTTCTTTTTGGGCGAGTTGGTACATCTTGAAACTTTGGGTAACAGCGCAAACAGACGACTACGTGTGTAGGTGTCTCCATTCTTGTGGTCGTCTGTTTGCGCTGTTAACCAAAAGTTTCAAAACATCGATGTTTCGTTGTTTCTTTGTTTCTTTTTTATGCTTTTTTTGTAGCAAGAACATTTTTTATCCCATTTTTTATATATGAACCAAAGATAACAGAAAATAAGTGAAGGGGTTACAATGACAAGCAACGGAACAAACCGGGAGAGCCTTGCGCAAGAACACCTGAAGACTCTAGGTAGAGAATTGGCCTCCGCGCGGGGTGACCTTCGAGGCTGGCAGCTAGGGGAGGTGGAAAGCGCGTCACCTGTAAGTTAATAACGCGCAGAATATTGTATTATCTGATTTCAGCGCAGTACAGTACGATAAACGAAAAGTCGAGAGTGTGTTGTCCGTGGCGCCGTGGCTTAGTTGGTTAAAGCGCCTGTCTAGTAAACAGGAGATCGCGAGTTCGAATCTCGCCGGTGCCTCGGTTAAGCGTCTTCTTTTTTTCCAGGTGGCTTGTCGGGACCTCCTGTACATTTCTTTATTCACTTCCATTTTAGATGATCTACGCACGTTTTTTTTTTTCCTTTGCCCTTTTCTGTATTTTCTGTATTTTTTTTAAAGTGATATGAACGAACTGGTGTGTCGCTTGCCGTCTCGGTGCGTGATCTTGCCGGAGCTTGGAGTGGACATGATAATCTCGGCAGCGGTGTGCTCGAGAGCGCTCTTAACACTCGGCACTTCGCATACTTGATCGATCAGTATACTCGCCTGCGCATTGAGGTTTCGATCTACCAATCAGGGATCGCGTTCATAAAGCTACATTTTTATTCATTTGTTTTTTCTTCTTGGCAAGAGCTCTTTGCCTGTAACCCCTGTCAAGCGGGCAAGTTAAGTGCACTTACGGAGAGTGTCACTCGGTTTAAGTGCACTTTGCGTAATCTAAACGTCGCAAGTGGAGTGTCACTCGCTGCATGAGTGTACTCCGGTCGAAGTGCGTTTACGGAACGCACTTTGCTGGCCTAGTGCGTAGCCTCGTCACCAGCGGTTTTAATGGTATAAAATGTAATGCATAAAAAAAGGACAGAGAAGTTCATTTTAGTGGTTGAACAGCTCTTGCGCACAAATAACAGCCTAAAACGCGTTCATATTCTGTTCGAGCAGGATCAAATGCCGCCTCGTTACAGTGGCTGTAGCCTCGTCGCACGCCGCTATGTCGTTCTGGATTGGCTAGGCATTTTTCTTGGCCGGCATTGACTTGCCACACTCTTAATAAAAAATATTTTCGTTTTTTTGTTGAAAAAACATAGAATAAGTTTATTTTAATCAATAATACAACGTAAGACAATCACTTTTTAGAAGTACTTTTCTTTTTAATCTACGTTTTCACAAAACGCGCTCGTAGTCTGTCGCCATTTTTTTTTTTTTTTTACTGCGAGTGTACTCTGTTTTCCCGTTTAGAACCGCGTAGCCTAAAGTGTCACTCAAAGTCCCGAAGTGCACTCACCGTAAGTGCACTTAACTTGCCCGCTTGACAGGGGTACAAACACTTTTGCTATTATTAGATGCTCTATCGACAATGACCCGTTACTCATTCCACAGCAGCCGTCCTCCGCGCACAAAAATAACTCGGAATTCAGCACCATGCAGCTCAGTTCTGTTGGCAGTACGCGGTACCTATATACACCACTTGGGGTTGCGCACTAGCCGCTGTAAAGCTCGGAACCCGGAGCTGGAGTCTCATGTTTCAACCACTGCTTATTATGATCGTAAAAACATAGATGCGAATGAAGGCATCACGGCTTGTCGTTCATACTGCGCTCTAAATGCTGCCATGCGGCAGCCAATCGCAAAGCGCGCTTCTCTTTCCTGTCATGCAAGAAAAAAGAAGAGCAAGGAAAAGTCTCGAGTTGAACAAAACTGTCACCTTGCAGAAAGACAGGGAAAACAACGAGCTAGATGGCATCTAACTCTCGCCGATAACTCTTCTAATCTGTGCCGAGTCGTTTTCCGCACATGTATGTGTGGCGAGGGCGTTGAAGTACGTACTCTGTCGCCACTGATATCGTAATCCGCCTCTGATCCGCCTCTCCTACACACCTACTACATCCTTATTCCTGACTTATGCCAGAATCTTTAATCTGGGGAGAGCGCATGCTCCGAACGTTGTATTATACCTGTGAAGAGTTTGTGTGCCCATAATACGCATCCTAAATAACAAAGGAAGTAGCCACCAGCAGTCAGCGGACCTATAAGTAGCCTATAGGTCGGGAACCACGAGCGGTCTTCTACCCTTGATATATACATGGGGCTTTTATTTGGACTTTTTAAATATCACCTGTGGCAGGTAACCTAATTCTGTAGTCTCTGAGCTGACCAGGCTAATCAAGTAGGCGGACATGCGCGTGAAATCAATATGCGTATTCAGCTAAATTAAAATGCACTAATTAGGTTTGCAACTAAGTAATTTACGGCACATATCATCATCATCATCAGCCTATATTTTATGTCCACTGCAGGACGAAGGCCTCTCCCTGTGATCTCCAATTACCCCTGTCTTGCGCTAGCCTATTCCAACTTCCGCCTGCAAATTTCCTAACTTCATCATCCCATCTGGTTTTCTGCCGACCTCGACTGCGCTTCTCTTCTCTTGGTATCCATTCTGTAACCCTAATGGTCCATCGGTTATCCATCCTACGCAATGCATGGCCTGCCCAGCTCCATTTCTTCCGCTTAATGTCAACTAGAATATCGGCTATCCCCGTTTGTTCTCTGATCCACACCGCTCTCTTCCTGTCTCTTAACATAAGTCCTAAGATTTTTCGTTCCATTGCTCTTTGTGCGGTTCTTAACTAGTTCTCGAGCATCTCTGTTAACCTCCAAGTTTCTGCCCAATATGTTAGCACCGGTAGAATGCAATGATTGTACACTTTTCTTTTCAATGACAGTGGTAAGCACCCAGTCAGGATTTGGCAATTATGCGTGCCGTATGCACTCCAACCCAATTTTATTCTTCTGTGAATTTCTTTCTCGTGATAAGGGTCCCCTGTGAGTAATTTACGGCAGATATGCAATATACAAATTGTAGCTGGTGAGTGAGAAAAACATATTCACATAATTCGAACGAATTCTGAGGATTCGAGATATACGCCATGAAACTTGCGGTAAAAATGCACTGTTGTCTCGCTTACTTTTAGGAGAAAATGACGTTTTATGGATTGAATCACGAAAATACACGGAACGCCCATGTAGTTCGTCGCACACTTGGGAAATCAGTATCCCGGAACTGGTCTCGTCGTGAAAATAATTCGTTCCAAGTGACTACACCGCTTTGCGACCTCACTGACTCGTAACTCGTAAATTCTTATAGTGACTCGTAAATTGCGATAGGTGCAGGAGAGTGATTAAATAAAAACTTGATTAGCGAAATTTTGTCCATTAGTCAATCACAAACACGTACACACAGACGTCAAGCGTCGCGGGCGCTTCCGTTTGTTTTTGCCCCTGTTTGGTTTATCCGGGGCGTCTACAACGTCCGGGCTTTCGCGATTGTTTTGGCATCGTGACGAGAACAATTTGTCACAAAGGCCATTGCCAAAACCACGAGTCGATTATGAGGCATGCGTAGTGGGAGAGTCCGGACTAACGTGCGCCTAAATCTAAGTACGCCAGCACTCTTGCATTTCTCCGCCATCGAAATGCGGCCGCTGTGGCCGAAGTCAAATCCGCTGCGCGACCTCCCTAGGCGGCGTAACCCCACACACATAAGGCGACCGCGGCAGCCAGAGTGTAAATGGTTCGAAGACAGGTATTATTTGCAAGTAACTAGACGTTTGACAACTTCTTGCGATTCACACAATAGCCGATGCACCGAATTCACAGTATTTCGTTTATAACTGTTTGCCGTTGGCCGGACGCCTTCAACTTCCGTTAATTCGGCTCTTGCGGGACCACAAAGTTTGGTCGAAATAACAATGGAAAAATTAACAAAGTCAGATATTTGTTCTTGCCCAACGTAGTTTATAATGTCTTTCTGCTCCTTGATCTTAAAGCGCGAAAGAAAGTTCTGAATGTTCTGAAAAGTAAAAGTAAATTAATCAGCTGTGCGCCTAAGGGGCAGCACCGTCTGCAGAAGTGTCTTCAAGCCTTATTAACCGCTGCTGGCGGAGAGGGAACGCCGGTGGGGGTCGAATTAACCAATGAGACCTGCTTTCGAGTTCGAACTAAAGGGGCTTTTATTCCATAGCAATGTATGGTTTCTCGCTAGAACATTCCAGTGCGTTCGAATTGAGCAAAAAGTCTAATTAACGGAGGTTGAATTAACCAGAGTTGACTTCATGGCATTTGCTCTTCTTAACAGATTTAGCCTAACAACACGTTTGTGCATACGAGCCCAGACATTTACAAGTTCGCCTGCATGTAGTACTTAACGCCTTGAGTTTCCTTGGAAAGTTTCGTCCCGATGCAACATTCAGTTCTCGTGCACTGGTCGCAGACGCTTGATCTGCACAGTTCTCTACATTTTCTCTACACGTTTTAGTCCGATTCTGTAGCTGCGTTAACAATTTCGCGGCGAAAGAAGCGTTCCGTGTATTACAAGCGTTTATACAATAATTTGTATAGAACATCTCGCAGACAATTCCGCCGGGAACGTCAGCGGCGAACAGCGTATGCACACCATGGGACCGAGGACTCTTAGCTTTCAGTGTAGCTTTCCCCGCACCACTCTGATGTTCCTCCTTTAAAGTAAAGCCTGTCGCAAGGGAGTAGTTCAGGCAGCGCATCACTTTGGCACAGTGTGCATACTCACGCTACCACTCTACGAACAATTCAAAATTCTAAATGATCCCTATAAGTATAACGCTTGCAGTTCGCCAAGGTTGACGCCGTTTACACGGGCGTTTCTCTCTCCCCTTGACACTGTTTCACGTTGGCGTCACCAAACTTGTGACATCGGAATTTCGCCCTCGACTTTTCAACTGCTAAATCGCACCTTTCCATCTTGCTCCTCAATGTAGACGGCACCAATCTAAGCCAAAGTCATGCGTGTACTGTTGTCGCAATTTGTGACACCTTTCCATGCGGCTGCTTGCTTTTTAAGCGATGCACAACGCAATACGTATAAGGTAGCACCGCTTCAAGCCAACGTCGCTAATGGACACATGGGAAAAGTAGCTGCGTAAAGATAATGCACGCACACGAATCATGACACGCCGCCACAACATAAGCAAATTTTCACGAAGTGCCTTGTTTAATGTCTCCAGAACAAGCGCTTATCCGAAGCGAATGTGCTAGCGTTGCGGAGGTGCTGGGACCTGCCGAGGATCGTCTGGACGACTGGCCCGCCGTGCCCTTGAGGAAAAACGGAATATGCAAGCGAGGCTGCTCGGTTTGTCCCGGCTGCTCACCATCCGAGTCCCTCTTTAGGCTCCTGAGAGCCCTCCTCCCGCGGGCTCTTCCGACAGGTCTCCTTGCCATGGGGTCCAGCGTGTCCTGCATGGTGCGCACAAGACTGACGGTGACGCTGGACTTCTGAGACGGCGCCGCAGGATTCACCGAGGATGGTGCGCTAAAGACGACTTCGGGCAAGTGCTCAGCGGCAACAGCAACCGTGGCCATCATGATGGTCATGGCAGCGATAGGGTAGTCCTTGCGTTGTCCGGGTGCGAAGTGAAACATAATCTCGCCGCAGCTACCGGCCAGACGGCCCACGGATATTGCAAAGGCCAAGCCGGTACATCGGGCCGTTGTCGGATACGAGTCGACGGCGAGGAAGAAAGCGAGGGACGCGTTCAAATTTCCCATAAGCCGCAGCCCGACGACTACGATGCTTCCGCTCAGCGGCGTCTGTATGCGGTACGTGGTGGCCAGGCACAGTGCAATCAGGCTGAAAATGAGCGCCGAGCCGACAATGACTCGCCGAAGGCCGGCGAAGCGAATAGCCGGACAGAGCACGGCGTGCACAGGCCCCAGTAAGAGGACTCCCACGAACGCGGCCCCAGGACGCACGGGGAAGATGTCAGTCAGGTTGGCCTGGCTGTAGGCGAAGTTGACGGCCGCCCAGATGCTGGATATCAAGAGCGTGTGGTGCCGCAACTTGGCCGAAAATATGGAGTCTGGTCGCCGGCCGGCAGCGATCTCTGCGTCTCCGTTCCGGTTTCCTTGGGTCATGGCGGTGTGGCAGGTCTCCGGTGGGACACCGTTGATGCGCGCAGCGCGCATGGCCAGTCGCTCGGCCTCCTTGGTCCGCCAATTGGCCAGCAGCCACAGGTATGACTCGTCCATGGTGTACAAAGTGATAACCAGCAGCGACGTGGGAATCATGACCACCAAGTAGACGATCTTCCAGCTCAGCTTGAGAGCGGCGAAGATGGTGAACGGTATAGCGGCCATCACCTGCACACAGACCACATCTCATTTGTGGAAGTACGCGTTCCTCTTACTACGAAAAAAAAATAAGAGTTACGCAGATCCAACGCACACGTTCGAGTCTTAGGTATGGCGAAGCTAAGCTTTAGTGAAGCGGTTAATAAAGGCATTAAAGGCATAAAGGTTATAAAGACTATAATGGGGTGCCTACAATTATCTTTATTTGTACCCTATGCAACATCTAATCTCATGCAATGATAATGCTTACGCACCGCACAGGCCACACCGTTAATCTCATGCAATGTTTATGCGCCATACACCGTTCACAATCTAAGCCGAAATCCAAACGACAGTTGGTGCGGATGGAGACGTCCACGCAGCGATGTCACAACGGCGAAGGTGATGTGTGATGCTTGTCGAAAGGATAATGGTGAGGATATGTGCATGCAGAGAAATATGACACTTGTGTAAACATAAACAAGGCTTATTTACTACCTGTGCCACAGTGGCAGATGCCTGTTCTTGGGGATTGGCCAAGAATGGGCACATACCCACTGGCCCCAGAATGAGAAGGCCAAACATTAAAAAAATAAAATTCAAGGAAGCCAAAGAATATCATGCCCTGTTCCATGAAGATGTATGTGTTCTTTAGAGATGCCTATAAGCGGGCATTGTATGTACTTAGGTGCGTTCAGTAGCACTGCTCTGTCGCGGTCAGCCTTCAGGGCTATAATATAGGCCGGTTTGTTGGAGCTTGCATCCAGAACGGGCTTTCAGTGCAGAATTGTACGCTATAAACACAGGAACGAAAAAAAAACGTAGACAGAGCGCTATCTACCAACTGACTTTATTCGCGAACGTGCACGCACATATGTATATTCATGGTTTTTTAAAGACAAAAACTACCAAATCAACCAAACGAGAGAAAAAATACGTGTAGTGGCAGGTGAAGAAGAACAGTGAAAGCAACATCACCCAACACATCCTACATGCGACCGTTGTAGGATATGTTACTGCTGTCAGATAAGAGATTTCATTCCTGTCACGGGCGCAAGTAGCGTGCGTTGAGGGTTGTTATTACCGTCCTTAGCCACGTCTTCATAAGGACAGGACATGAATGTTCATGTTCGTTAGTAAAGTTAGTTGGGTTAGAAAACAACGCTCTCTCGTTATTTTTGTTGTTCCGCTGTTTTGTATATATATAACCGTATCTTTACATATATACACATAGCTCGCTACGAGAATGAATTACAAGGACACTAATGCTCCAAAGCTCGAAGAGGCGCATCGCTCGCCGCCGAGGGTACAGTTTCAAGCCTTCTTGGCATCTGAGCATGCGCATGGGAAGGTCGTTTGGGGAAAAGATGCGCGTCGGTCACCTCTATGGCTAAGGGAAAGGCAACCTGTGTAGCCAGGCGAACATTTGACCTTGCCAACTACAGTGGGTGCGTCACCTGTCCGAGGGCCAGGGCGGCGAAGCAGTACACCGTGCGGCGATTGGCCGGCACCACCTCGTGAAGCACGGAGAATGTGACAGTCGCCACGGAGACGATGGTCGCCGACGCCACCGTACGCAACGCCACGAGGAACTGGAACGATCCAGTGAGGCTGCTCGTGAACCCCGTGATCAGCAGCGCCGGAATGGAGACGTAGACGACGATGCGACGGCCCACGCGGTCCGCCGCCACCCCCATCATGGGCACCCACACCACCGACGCCACGAAGTTGGTGTAGAGCGACAGCTCCAACAGCCATTGTCGCTGACACACGAGCTGCCACTCGCTCACGATGTTGTCTCCGTATTCGCTCATATCGAACTCCCACGCTTCGCAGGGCACCGTGGCGGCAGACAGGCCGCCGTCAGGAGGCTCGCGCCTGCGCGCATGCGCAGCCAGTCTAGCTATGGCCACTTGGCCTTGACGCGGACCACAACCGCCCTTCAAAACGCTGAGCGGTCAGCACTCGCAGAACATAGCCGATCATACGCTAGGACAAGACATACTTGAAAAATTAAGGGGCCCAGAAATGCTCTTTAGCTGAAGCTTTTGCACGATAATTTCGACGTTTTTCTAAAGCTGACCCTATACGTGCGTGTGTGTTCGTCATCTATGGCTTCTCAGCAGTAAAATCATTTGTGGGGGCAAGCCCGCTTCAGGGGGCCCTGCCTTTCTAAATGCAAGAACTATCACCGCTGGCGGGTCCATAACACGCAGATGGCAACTGAATTTCATCGCTGTGCAGTCTACCCAGAGCTTTTCTACTATTTGCTGCGTTCGAGGCCATTCAAGCGCGTATACTCGTCCAATACGAGATGGATAAAAATAAGTCAACTAATAAATGTACCCGGCTAGTGGATAGAGGAAGACGAGATTGTGAGAAAATTAAGGGCGTTCTCTGTTATTGTCATTCTTTCGCATCTTCTACATACTTTGTGCCGAAGCCCGGGAGCAAGCACCCCGAGCCAATGGCAAAAAACACGAACAAAAAGCTTCACAAATACGGGCCCAGAAAGC
Organism: Dermacentor silvarum; assembly: GCF_013339745.2. NCBI lineage: Eukaryota > Metazoa > Arthropoda > Arachnida > Ixodida > Ixodidae > Dermacentor > Dermacentor silvarum. The sequence goes on from NC_051154.1 coordinate 254,450,520, forward strand.
ATATATATGTATAGGATGCTATTAGGGGCCAGATTCGCAGAGTTTTTCGTTCGTAGGGGCCGTTTGCCCTTGGCCGACCGTCTTCACTACTACGTCCGACATTGCGGTTGGCCAGCACCTATAGCTGCTCTTACAAAACTTCTAGCGTAAGAACTTTTCTGTAAGTACGCGCACTCTTTAATACCTCTGAGAAAACGGGATGTTTGTATAGACCACTTCTATATTTACTCACGTGCGACCCGAAAGACTTTCGGTTAAGCCCACTGCAACAGCCCGTTAAATCTGATGGGTAAAATGACAACGCAAGTTACAATAGCCTATAAAAATATAAAACTCTTCAGCTGGCACCTGTTATGCTGCAGAGTTTTAACACTTGACAAACGATTTTTACGCATGGAGCACGTTCCTTATGTTTGAACACATCAAAAGCATGTACCTATGTAAATTACGGGACAACATAATTGTTTTTTTTGCTAACTTGGCTATCAAAAATGCGTGACCAAAAGTTTTCTGGGGTCTTGAGCACACTGCTACCAGAGCGTGGATAAAAGGTTCCGTATGAGGTATATGTGTCAAAACCACAGGCCGTATTCAAAAAGCTCCTCGTTCGTGAGAGCTCTTTGTCATATTGGCTGATCTCATTAGCTAATAGGTGTACAGCATCCGGATTGGCTAGAATTTGCTCCTACAAACAATTCTAGAATAGCAGCTTTTTTGAATACACGCCCACGTCTTTGTCCACCTTGTGTAAAACTATGAATTTAGACATTTGTAGTCGTGCGGGAATAGCGATTTTTGAGACCGAATCAAATACGAATTGAATAGTACCAGAAGCTAATCGAATCTAATATCGAATACTTTTTCGAATATGTTTCGAATAATGAATAGCCGTTATCGCAATTATTATAAAACAACGTTCACATCCCAGCATTCTTAAAATTAGCAAGTTATTGCCATTACATAGTACGTTATGAAGCACTGTTTATTACAAGCACAAATGAAGCATTGGGAGCAAACAAGTAGTGTCTTCGCGTGCACAGGTCTCTTCAGAGAGTGCGAATGATCGCTGTATATCCTGTAAAGCATATCTACCTATCTGACATAGCCTGCTCCATTACGCAAGTTCTCATGTTTTAAGTCTATACTATGCCCGCACGAGTGAAACTTTACCACACTTTTGGTCCAATTTTATGGTAATTTGGGCGTATTTGACGAGCTGCAAATATTCGAAAAGTATTCGAAATATATTCGCATTTGCGAATAGTGACTATTCGATTGGAAAACCGAATCTAATTGGACACTATTCAATTTGCTATTCGAAAGTTTCGAATATTCGCACACCAATAGACATTTGTCATGTCAGTGCGAAGATTCCGACAGCCACAAATAAGGGAGCCGAATACACGAAGCTCTTCGTTTGTAAGTGCTCTTTGTCATTTGCCCGTCGACTTCGCTAATAATATGCCCAGCATCAAGAGTGGCTAAATTTTTCTCTTACCGTTTCTAGGGTTATAGCTAATTTTTGTGAATGTGGGCCAAGGTTTACAAATGCGCTCTAAAACGTGCGCAATAAAATTTTCGGTGTATTTGAATCAATCTGATATGTTTATCCGCATCACAGCAGGCGTTGCTTTGTTAATTTTCTTTAATAGAAACGAAGGTACTTATGACTTCATTGGTTACCATAGAGGTCAAAAGTGAGTTTTCCCTGATCCTGTCACTCAGTACAGTTCACACTAGACGGAACAAGCGTCTTCTTTTGCTAAATATACGGAATACTGGTTAACCATGTTGGCTAAGTCTGGGTCGTCGTCGTTATTTTTTTACCGTTTTTGTTGTTGTATTTGGGAGTTGCATTTAATGTATAGCTTTTGTTTCTTCTTTGCTATGTACCTATGCCATTGTTCCTTTTGTGCATTTCAGCAAATCTTAGTTGACCCTTCTTTTTGTAGCAATGCCCCTCCTGCATGGGCCCCTTCAAGGCCTGCAGGATCTAAATAGAAAATAAATAAAGTTTAAGCAAGTGTGAGTCAACTTGAAAGCCTTCACCCTCGCTACAACAACGAAATAAATTTATCAGGCTTCTTGCACATTCTTATTTTATTCATTACATCAGCACTAAATAAATTTTGCAGATAGCTTCTCTCTTCACACCGCAACCTATTGTTAGTCTCCGAAGCCCATTCTGCTCGTTAAACACTGTTTCCGCTTACAATGCCTGAAATGTGACTTTAAACATACCATAATCCTCGCACGATTCAGCAATGTTATTTTTCCCCTGGGTATGAGCGCCTTTTAACAAAACTGAAACTCTTCCTGCATTACACAATACAAATACATATTCCATGGGTTCAGTAGACGTTCCGCGACGATGGCATCGAAATGCGTATGTCACTGAAGGGTGTACTCACGGGCACGTTCCCAGTTAGCGAATCGAGGAGGCCGGCCGTACGAGTGCAGATGAGAGCGGCACGGTTACTATTTGCAAACCACTTGTGATCCGCACTGCTAACCAGTCCATCACTGGTTCTATACTAACAGGTGAGTGTGCATCTTAAGCATTACATGTACAGCGCGGAAACTCTCCGGTATTACATCAATTACGTACCACTGATAGCCTCAGCGCTTAACGGTCTCCGACTGCACCGTGGTTGAAGCACTGGCAGTTCTAACAACTTTCTGCATTTGCTAACCACTCCAAAAGTGGTGCGATACGGACCTCTAAAAATAGCGGTCCAGCCTCTCTTCGCTTTCTGCACCCTACTAAAGGCACGACCCGCGCAAGTCGCCTGCTTTGTGGACAGTTAAGCGCCAATCCTCGTCCCTTCGAAACACCGCAGCGAGTGCAGCCAGCGTACCTGGTACAGTGACTGCGGGTGCCGTTTTCCAGGACAGGAATGGCCATTTCCTTCCAGCTTTCCGCGGTCATGTTGGCGAACGCCTCCGTGGGTCGACACCAGTGGTCCATGACGTGCGCCGTGAGCCGCACGCTGAACAGGTGGATGAGGAAGGCTGCGCCCGCGAGCACGGCGTTGCACAGCGCCAAGAGCTGGTAGCGGCCCTCGCCGAACGGCACCGCGGGCTCCTGCTGCCTGCTGGCGCTGCCACTCCCGGAGGCCTCCGGTACGTTCGGCGGGTCGCCCGCGAGCGTCGACGGCCTGCTCGGAGGTGGCAAGGCGACCGTTGCACTCCTCATCTTCTCCGTGGCTCGAATGTGGCACTACGCGCGGCCGCACGAGTAATGATGACGATGAGCCTTGAAAACGTGGCACCTGCCCACAATGGGGGATCAGCCAAGAATCGAGTGGTTGTACCGCACGGATAATAACTGCAACAATGAATGAAGAACTGGAGCGCACTAAGCGGGACGAATTATCTCTCCTCGCCCAACAGCACTCGAGAAGGCTACTATACCATGTGTAATTTTTTTCTCTTTCTTTCTTTTTTGAGGGCAATGTTTTCCTTGGTGAGTTACCCCAACCCGTCCAAATCGGGTATGTCTGTTTCTAGCACTTCGACCTCTGTGTGTTTCCTAAAAATAAAATTTCTCTATATGTATATAGCCCAATTCATGAGCCAATCCCGCAGATTGGGCGGTCTAAAAATTTGGGCCGAGCCCGAATATAGTGCAGTAAAAAATGTCAGCAGTCCTTCGCTCCTCCTACTCCCCTCACAGTAGCGGGGACGCGATAGAGTGCCCTGCGGAGTGACCCCACCCGATTTTCACCCCCAACTCGCTCAGGAAGGCTTTGGCTTTCAACGACGTCAACTATAGGTTGAATCACCTTCCAAACTTTTTTTAACACGAAAGTGTTTTATGCCAGGGTCCACCCACCATCAACTTCCTGTAACGGATTTGACGTTGGCTCGAATGAGTAAAATATTCTGTCTTGACAGCGATGGCACCGTCCATCTGGGAGCGGTGAAGCGAAGTACAGCACCATGAGAGCGCTGGCAGTGACGGCTTCGGTTGTCTCAGCGCAGCGGAGGCTCCAACGCGCTGTAGCCTGGTGTACGCGGTGTTGGCCTTCTGCTGCGCTGACGAAGCAGTTTCCGCACATGGTTTTTCTTTCGTGTCCGATTAGCCTGTGACGCCTCGTCTCCTACGGAGTGTAGCTTCAACATGCATTAGCACCGCTTACACGCCGCCTACTGCTTCGCTTGCGATAGCACCAACTAAAGCGCGAAACACATAGTGTGATTTTGCGTGCGAACCGTCGTACGACGCGCCGCACTCAACAGGTTGTCAACAGATACCGTCGCATGCGGTGTCGGATCACACGCGACGCCGCATGCGACCAACTTGCTGAATATGGTCGCACGACTGCCGCATCCACCGCAGCCAATGACAGCGCCGCTATCGTGTGCATCAAGGTCGCGTGGCAGACCAGGCGGGGCGGGGCCGGCGAGCAAGCGCTCCGAACGTCCCGGTGCATTTTTTTCCCTGGTCGAGACGCTGGCCTCTTTTCACCAGTGACGGTGACACAAAAATCGTGTGCATTTTGTTTGTGACACGAAATACCTTTTAGAATAAAGTGGCCTCGAAAGCGTGCATATTATAAAACGTTGCACGAAATAGTAAAACGTTGGCGTGATATTGATTCGGAAGCGGTCCACACGGACGCCGGAGCAATCGTCTATGCGAAGCGGCTCGTCTGGCTGGCGTGTTTTCTCATCGCTACCAACGACGTCGGGAAAAGTAATTGTATTGTCACTTATGAGAGACATAAATGTTCAGACGTTGGTTGTGCTGACGAATATGGGCGCGTTATTACGAGCTGCGGACGGATCGCAAGGGCTGTCGGCCTCGGATCCGATGGCCAGCGATATAGGCCTAGTTCGAGAGCTGGTATGGTGGCGCTGCCGCGCTAGAACAACCAGCGCCGCCGCTAGCGGCCGCGCGCGTAAACACGTGCGACTTGCTGCAGGCGCTCTGCCCGCTTCTGCCGCGTGCAACGCCGGCCTACGGGAGCAATGGCCATGCGAAACCAGCAGCGCTTTTTATTTTACGGATTTTGTAGAATTGAAAACGTGGAACAGTATTTCAAACGAAGCAGTTTGTTCCGCGGCAATCATGTTTATGGTGTTAGAGAAGAAATTATGAGTGCAGTGGACCCCTCCGATGTTGTTGGAAAGTGTGTCGCGCAAATGAAAACCGTCGACTAGGACGTGCGGCTTGAGGTAAGCGAAACGATCGTTATTTCGTTCCCTCTCTCTCATTCTTACGTTTTTTATTACCCAGTTATTTTCACACCCAAGGCGTATTGTGGGAGCGAGCTGCACATGTAAGGCTGGATGCCGAGGGTGGTGTAAACACGCCGCGGCCATGGCTCTGTTTGGTTTGGTTCTTCACAGGCTGCCAAAGGCCCGCTTCGGGGCTAAAAAAGACAAAGTTCATGACCACGATGAGCAAATTTCCAATGATATGAAAAACAAATTGAACAGCGTCTTTGTTAACCTCAACCGTCACATGACCCGGATCCATGTGCTCCTTCTCGTAAAACTTGCCAGGGAATCCATAAATTTTATCTTTGGGAGCTTACCGGTGGTGTTTCTGTAGCTTTTGTGGCAGCCGTACACGTAGCAGCACACAGTTCCACTCTTTTTTTGACCGCGATTCTGCGTTCTTTCTGGATGTGGTCGCAGGACTGCCGTATCGGTCGAACGGCCGCAGCCAATGACAGCGCAGCTAGCGTGTACGTGGTGGCCCCGTGGCAGACCCGGCGAGGCGGGGCTGCCGCCCGGTGCTTTCTTTTTTTTTTTCCTCCCTGGTAGAGGCGCTGGCCTCCCTCGCCATTAACGGTGGTACATAAATCGGCTACAATTTGTTTCTGGCACTTAATAACTCTAGTATGATCTGACCTCGAAAGTGCGCATGTTATAAAACCTTGCGCGAAACAGTAAACCGTTGGCGTGACTTCGACTCGGAAGCGGTCCGCGCAGACGCCGCAGCAATCGTCTATGCGAAGTGGCTCGCCTAGCTGGCGTGTTTCCTCATCGCTATACCCACGGTGTCGGGAAAACTAATCGTATTTTCACTTAAGAGCAATGTAAATGTTCAGACATTGATTGTGCTGACGAATATAGCCGCTTTATTACGAGCTACGGACGGATCGCAAGGGCTGTCGGCCCAGATCCGACGGCTAGCGAGTTAGGCTTATACCCTCTCGCAGCGATCGCAAGCTCGCCTATATAGCTTGCTCGTTCGCTTCCGTTGGCGTTGATAAAATCAGATGTATTGGAATTTAAGCGCGACATAATTGTATACACGTTGTGCTGGCAAACATAGGCGCTTTATTAAGAGCTGCATGCGGTCGTGTCGCAAGCGCCACCGGTTTCGCATTCGACGGCCCAGCGAGCTATAAGCCTGCTGTCTCCTATCCGAGCTCCGGCGGCTGTCAACGGAGTCGACACTGTGGGCTCGGCCTTGCGGAAACACGTCTACGCTGCTCGCGTAGACGTGTTTATATTGGCATCGTTTGTTTAAAATGAGAGAGTTGTGCGAACACATTTGTCTTCACTTTCTTTGTCATGTTACGCAGTATTCTGGGCGTCCATGCGGGCGCATCGTTTCTGGGCGGAGCTATACGCACCGATCGTTGGTTCGTACCATGTGTCCCAAATCGTTGTATGCGGCAAGTCGGACTCCGACGCATCGTACAACGGATCGCACGCAAAATCGCGCCATGTGTCTCACGCTTAAGAAAACTGCTACGCTAAGCAGCGCAGAAAGGCAACAACGTCGAAGGGCGAATCTCGCTTTGGTCCAGCGAGAGACACATCAGTGTGAAGCAGAACGCCTTCGCGCGTTCGCGGCACTCGCTGTAAACTCCGCCACTCGCATTCCTGACGCTGAGCGCGTCGCAAATCAACTGGCTGCCCCAGACACTACGGAGCCGGACCAAAATGCTCGTACCTGCCCCGAAGCGACTCGGCAGCAGGACGCCGTGCACTAATTAAGCCTGCAGTACAGTCGCCGACCCGCAAATCGTGCGCCTTTCACTGCAGCGGACCGTGAGTTCACGAAGCGAACATGGAACAGATTCTGTGAAGGCACGTTTCCCTTTCGTGTTCTACCGATTCCTATGAAAGAGGGATCAACCCCATCTTTTTACAGCGAAGCTGTTAAGAGCTAAGTCTTCGGTGGTAACGTCCGGATATAGAAAAAAACTTTAATTGGCCGTATGATGTATGTGCGAGTGAAAGCGCGCGAGGGACGCGCGCTTTCACGGGGAGCGAACGCACGGCGGAGAGCAAACGCCACTTCTTTCGTCAAGCGAAAGGCCGTGGGGGGACGAGAGGGAGGGGAGGCGACGTTAAGCTGCGGCACCAAATGCGTATCTTGCGACCGGGCGCAAGGGGAACTGATGACTCAGTCTCCAACGCGAAAGGAGGACAGCGCGGGAGGGAGGGGTTGCGGCTTCTGCTCTGCGAGCAGCTTGTACTTTGCGCAGCGCCGGGCGGTCGCGCACACCGTATCCTGAAAGCGATCTGCAACACGGCTCCTACCTTTGTATGCGCTGTGCTTTCGCCGCTTAGTTTCCGTTGAAGCGATAGACCGCATGAACCTCCGCTCGCTGCCGCTGGCGCGCTTGCTCACGCCACCGTTTTGACAGCGGTTGTGTGCGGTCACACAAACAACGCGCGGAACTGTTGTCGACGGCGGCGGCGTTTTGCCCACGTTCGCACCGAACGCGCGCGGCGTTGCTGACGTGTTTATGAAGAAAGTGCCAACCTTTGCCGTACACCCTATGGTGGTGTACCGTAGCGACCATCAGGTCTTGGGTCCCTGTGGTCACTAAATAAATGAAAACCACGAGATCATATATATTTCTGATTTTTAATTGTTCAAATTACCAATTACGCCATCACATCTTAATAGTCATAATTGGAAATACATAATTCCCCAGTGAAAGGGGAGACAGTTTTTCTTATCAGTTTTCTTCGTACCCGTTGAGTTATTTTATATGATAACGTAGGTCTCTGACTTTCGTATTACTCATGCTGTTTAAATGCGTAAGCATTTCTATGCCTACTCAACGAGAAAACCCGTCGTCTCTCACGTAAGACAAATCGCTATAAAGTAATTAATGTATAACACGGAATACATTCGAAAGAAAAAACGTTGGCGGTGGTCAATGAGCAGTCAATGAGTTCATAAGGATGATAAGGAGCGATGAGGGGTTAGATGGGTATTATCACGGATGATAATGGTTCGACGCGGATAGATAACGTGCTAAGGAGCGATAAGAGTTATTATGGTCGGATTAAGTCCAATAACGACCGATAAGAGTCGGATGCCAGATAAGGTTGATAAGTACAGATAAGGGGTGATAAAAATCGGATCGATTGCGATAAGGTTGGTACCAACAGATAAGTGTTGATAACAATAGAGTTGATATCATCCCTCCTTTTCATCGAAGGAGCAACATAAATTAAGCGTATCACATAAAAAAAGCCAAGCTCAAGTTCTCTCGATCAGCCATGAATAGCTACCCCTACCCACAGAAATGGAATTATCCTTAGATTATGCGATAGCTACGTGGTGCGCGCGTTTCGTTTGACCTTTTCACGTTTATTTTTCTTGCGTATGGTGCCCAGTTCATTTCATTTGTCACGCACGTGTTCAGTATGATATATACAGCAAAACCTTTTCCGGAATAAACATTATCGGTGCATCCGCACTGTCGCTCACCTTAGCTCTGCTCTTAATTTTTGCCATGAACAGCCGCCGTGACATGCAATGTTGATCAAGTGTCAACTAGCCCAGCTTTTCATTATTCAACTTCATCTGTATTATTTGAAGAATATATTTTATTTTTTGTAATAAAGATTGAAATGTGTAGTTTGCTAAGAAATATGTGGTAAGTAGTTTTAACAATGAAATTACTTCATAAACCTTATCTGTCAGACGAGGTTAGATGAAAGCACTGCTCTTAAGATAAGGAGTATCAACCACCATATGGGTTTTTCTTCCCCTGTCGTTAGATGCGCCAAACAAAAATAACCATCATCAAAGCTTTGTGACCTCATGATGGTGGCTGATGAGGGCACTTTATGACCATAACTTACATATTTCGTTTAATTTTTTTAATAATAATCTTAGAAAGCCATTGTATGGTCAAGATTGCCTGGACGGACAATCAAATTTCGAGAAAAAGATTCAACACGGGTAATTACGCGAGCACTTATTTGATTTGGACATTAGCAAGCTTAAATAAGCGTGAAAGACAAGGATAAAAGCAAGAAGTAAGACAAACATACGGACTTTCACCCTTCAGTCATGGTTGAATGTGACAGACGCGCAGAAAGCTCAAACTCTTTGCTTAGGTTGGTACTTCAGTGATTGGCGCCCGTGGCGCGTCAAGTCAGCTATTCCGTCATTTAGCGGGTCTGGCATTTTCGCGCTCTTCGCGATTAGCATAAGCATTAAAAATGTGAGGTTGCCGTCGAAAGCAACAAGTAACTGTGCTGCGATGCTTGCCTTGAGAACGTGGCGAAAAACGGATGCGGTGAGGACGACATGGTTGGTGATTTGAGCAATCCCGCAATAAGTATGATCCTTTTTTTCATTTCTTCTCTTCTTTGACTCAGATATTATAGTGTACTGACTATGCACTTCAATATATATTGCGTGGTGCAAATAAGTAAAGGGTGCGTCATTTACAAGTAAACCATGGGAGATAAGCAAATGCGTTTTGCCATTGAAAATTCGATCCTTTGGAGAGCGTACCTCCGAAGTCGCCTCTCCGTGTTGCAGGAAGTTCAAAACAAAATATGCTGCGTGGACAATGACCCCCTCCTTCCGTTCAGTGCGCGAATAGTGCATCGATGGTGGAAAAACTGTGGATAATAGGCGACTCTCCAAGAGCCCGCCAAAAAAAAAGCGCGAGGTTTCGCCTTGTAGAGAACAGCAACCTTCGGGCCTCAGACTTGGGCCAGTTCGCACCGATATTCGGTGGGAATGGAGAGAGAGAGAGTTTGCAAATATTTGTCAGGGCGCTGCGCCGTCCAGTACAGCCGTAGAGATAAGCAAGAGATGATTTGAGTACTGGTGAAAAAAAAAAAGCAGGGAAGAGATTGATACGACCTGATCCTTAAAATCATAGGTAGCGGTACAAGGTAGATTTTGGAAAAAAAGAAAAAAGTTGATGAGAGGTATACAAAAATGCTAGATAAAGAACATGTATTATAGTATACCTGAATAAATCAAGCAGGCTAGGTGACTATTTGTCACCGCCCCGTTTCAAAGGGGATGCCATTAAATCATCATCATCATCATGAGTGAGCTGAAGTAAACTTTGAAAACCTGTCAACGTAAGGCACAATGGCCACAAAGAGAGGCGTACACGGTATTGGCAATTATTGTCGCGGTCGGCGACGCCAGCAATGGTGGCATGATACAAAACGAACGAAAGCACTACGGTAGGCGGACGTGTACGGTGATACGATCTCGACCGGGTGAGGTGGCTCTTCACCGCAAGAATCAAGAGACGAATACAGGCATAGTGATGGGTAAAATCAGAAATAATGTATTCCCTTCACTGGTACATGGTTGTGAATCTAACCGAGTCTCGAGCGGTTCTGCCAGACACGGGGGCCAGGGCGTACCCTGCATGCGGTAACCCCTCGCGTACAGCCGATACAATCGGTGAAGTCACCAACAAAAGGGTAATGATTCACTTCTCGTGGTCTTGGGGTAGGTGTCAGTTCCTGCAGTCTTCTATATTCCCTTTGTCTGGTTATGAAGTCGACGACCTCCTCTTCTTTGTGCCCCCTCCTTCGCGTCCTCCGATTTGTGTCCGCTCAGGGCGTGGCAGGGGCCATAGGGGTGACGCTTTCTCGAGGATGAGAGCAATTACCTCGACACGGGAAAGCGAGCTAGAACGTTTGAGAGGTCGAATTCCAGGCCGATCATAACAACGGTGAGGACTGGGGAAAGCGACTCAAATTCAAGGTCAGCTGTTAAGTGTGAAAGTGAAGGAAGGAACAGAAAAAAGCAGAAATCGCGATGCAAGGACTCAAGGCGAGTGTTGGGAATGGGAGAGAGAAAGCCGGATGGCTCATCAGTTTAGGTAAGGCACAGGGGAACGAAATGGCTGAATACGGGGAGTGCCGCGACAGACAGAAACGACGCGTACGTCGTAATGACCCTGCTTGCGAGCCTGTGTTGCGTCCTTTGTCTGCTACAACCATAATACTGTGCCTTGCATTTGTGGTCTGTCAATAGAGCCTCATTCCCTGTTTATCTTCCCCTGTTTATCTCTGTGTTCTTGTATATCAGGCCAAATATGCAATATCATAATCACAACAATAATCGAAAATCTGGTTCTAAGCCGTAACAGTGAATATATACAGGAGAAGGGAAACGAGGTGCTCATGTTTTGTTAATCACGACCATATAAAGCCAGCAGGCAACAAAACCAAGCATCGCATAGGGGCAATTAGCTGTAGTTGAAGTTTAAATGTGGAAAATAATGAAAAATGCAAATGAAAGTGGAATGAAAGATAACTTGTCACGAACCCACAAACTTCGTATTACACGAAGGGATATATACAAATATACATATATCCTCCTGAGACCCGAACACAACTATGTGATATAATCGCTCTTCAAGGTTGTTTTATTGTCTTCTGTTTTGTTATGAACTTGAAAAACTATTTTTAAAGTTTAAACACCACAGTTATATGACAAATAATGCGTCTCCGTGTATTTTTTTATTTATCACAATACCCACAGCGCCTGTATAGGCATTACAGCGGGGGTGAGAAGGCAACAAAGAACCAATAAATAACGCAGGTAAAACAAAACATGTACCCGGAACACTTTCATACTCGCACATACGCCCACAAACACTATCTTACTTCAGTGGGCATTGTGGCGTCCCCCAGGGCGCGTCAGATGGCATTGTGGCCCCGCTCTACCGAAACGTCGTTGACTTCGCCTATCTCACGCCCCTGCCGTGAGCTCTCAGCCCCCCCCCCCCCCCACCTCCCCCGACGTGGCGTGCAAGGCAGCGGCAGCAGCAGTAGAAAAGTCTAAGGAAGAGACAAAGAAAAAAAAATGTTCGGCGTGTATGAGCACAAAGCGTACATTCAGTCGCGTCCACAAGAGAGGGGCATGAGAAATGTAAGATGGAAAGGCGTAGCTAGCCGAATGCAGGGGAGCTGGCGGCACACGTTAGCATAGGACAAGCGAGCGTTCGCAAGTGCCAGAGGAATGTTTGTCTGGGCTGTTGTTTGAAGTTACTGCAACTTTGTCATACCCATACTGTGACCTCCACTAGCCTCCGAGTACCGCGAAATGAATTACGTTTCATTCTTTGCACAGGTTGCATTTTTTGTGATTGCCGGCAAACTGCATCTTATACAGTCTATAAGTGTTATATATATATATATATATATATATATATATATATATATATATAGCACAAAGTGAGTCAATCATCATGAACATGACAAAAGAGCGACGAGAATCTCGAATAAATAATGTGGAATGCTGTACAGTAATGCATAAGCGCCCTTGAACATGCGGTGTCCGAAATTTAAGATCTGAGACAGCTACGCGACCTTGGGTCTAAGGTCGGTCTGTAATCGACTGCGTGCTCTTGGGCGAGTGAAAACCCTACACGATGGTGGAGGATTGATCTCAAAAGCTTGTGCGTAAGCTGTGGAAGCGCTGATGAATAAAAGCAACCCACGGTGCGAAAAATAAAGTTACACTTGATCTTAGTCTAACACAATTATCGAAATAACACGCGCTCATGAGCATCTACCGTTGTTTGAGAGATCGCTAAAACAGCCTACACGTCTGAACAGAAAAATGACAACCCGAGAGACGCTTCGGCGTCGTCGCTACTGCGAGTCGGCAATAGCGCAAAGTCTGAGCCTTTTTATTGAAGAAGTGCTAGGAACTCCGGATGCTAATCTAGACGATTCCTCCAATCGTGAGGTTATAGCGCGAGAAAAGACAAGGACGAAGGGAGAGGTGACAAACACAGGCGCTATTCCTCCAATCGAAGTTTCATTTTTCCAGACTCTCCAATCTGACAGAACTTGTCAAATCTGACAAATAGCTAAAGTTCAGTCCTCATTTAATAAAGTGGATGATGTTGCTAATCGAAGTATTCCAACAGAAATATATAGCAACGCGTAGAACTGTCGAAGGAAAAAGGTGAGGGTGGCTAAAATAAGCCTCATTTACTACCGAAGATGTCACTTGATTCATACAGGTGCGGCTACATCGAGTACACGTAGCCACATTGTGACGAGCGGTTTTGATTGACCGGCGAAAAAGGAAAAAAAAAAGGCGTTTCCACATTGGAGCATCCTCACGCCATACTCATTGGCAGGAGGAAAGTTTCGCGCAGGTGCAGGGGTTGGCTACTGTGTTCCTCCTCACCTCTCCAGCGGCTATATAATCATCCGATGGCTAGGTTAGCTGCTGTTCTGTGGCAGGAATGCCAGGACAGCAACCAACGTTTTCGCAGAATGACAGCTGAGGCATGAAAATTTGGGCACGTGGTAATCGCTGTGCCGCGACTGCGGCACGGTGCCGTCGGAGCTTCGAAACCGGCGAAGGCATCGCTTTCCACGGGTTCCCCAATGATGACAGGTATGCATGCAAGTCATATTCTGCCGTTTTGTGAATTTGTAAATTTGTTATAATTGCTTTTTAGTTATTTCATTTCCAATGTCCTGCAATGCCTGTGTCAAGGTAGTACTTTACCGGAACTTCTCGGGCTTGCTTCTCATGCAGAGCCTGGTAGGCTTTCATGATTAGATGATTTCGCCCCCATCGAAATGCGGCCGCCGTGGCCGGGATTTGATCCCGCGACGTCGTGCTTATCTGCGCAATGCCAAAGCCACGAAGGGTCTTTCAACGGTATCGCTCTGCTCAAGTTATCGTTTGGCGCAAGTCGCCGTCTATTCGACAGCAAGTGTGAATCGGATTACGTCTACAATTCAATTTACTAATTCAATTAGTAAGTACAAGTAATTTCCCCTATGTTGTCCTTGGTGACATTGTTTGTTGGCTTCTTATGATATGATTAATAATAATCGGGCCCCTCGATCCCCTTTCTCTCGTTCATATATAATTAGATAATAGGAAGCCAACAGGCAAGGACCGCAAAGGGGAATTTATTTGTAGCTACATTAATTCCAGTAAAGAACTGAAAATGTGGATGAAAAGACAACTGGCCACGGATGGGATACGAATCCACGTCTTCGCATTACGCGTGCGATGTTCTTGCCATTTGAGCTACCGCGGCACCGTTTTCCCATCCTCTTACTGGATGGGAAAACATACATAAATATGGAGTCTGCCGTGTCCCAAAATTCGGCATTATATTAAGCGTCAAATGTCTCGTCGCGATGACTAGCACGCGCGAAATCGGAAGTTTTTTATGGTGTTATTCGGAATTCTGTGCTAGAGTTCCTCTGTTCGAATTCTGCCCTCGGCCAATTTCATTTATGTCTAATTACTGAAATTGCCCTTTGTTTATACGAAGGCTTTAGGTAATGCTTTAAAACATGCATTTTGAAATAAAATGACTGAGTTGTGGTGACCATGCGGTGACGAATAATACGATGCGATTAGTCGCTAATTAAGAAAAATCCACTAACTAGCATTTAAACGTTTATTACCAGCGGGCTCATCGTAATCGGCATATTGAAGCGAGCTCTCTGTACAAGCCATATTAGCTTTTGGGTCCGGAAAAATGCGACTACTCGAGGAACTGCGGCACTACGACATTCGGCTATCGAGCGCGTGGAACCGAAACCGGGAGGCTTCGGCGCGTTGCGACTCCTGCCGCAACGCTCGGCTGTCCGCCGTTGGGTGACGTAAGCAGAACCACTGCAGAACGTTGCCTCCAGAGGCGCCGCTAGGCGCGCGTTCAGAGCTGGTGGTGTGCGGCTAATGGCTGACTTCTTGCCTGTGTTTTCACGTCTTATATGTTTTACCGTTCTGCCCCAACAGAGCCTGCACCAAGCACGCCTCGACCCAATCAGCTGACCCAGCTGCACGACCCAGCCAGGCGTCGCTCAAGCTGCGTTCAGAGCTGGTGAGCGGCTAATTGCTGACCTTCTTGCCTGTTCTGTATCTTATGTTTTACTGTTCTGCCCAAACAGAGTCTGCACCAAGGACATGTTGGTCCTCATTCAACTGGAAGGCGCCGGAGCCAAATTCGCAACTCTTTTACACCACGAACAAAGAATAGGATGTTGAAGTACTTGGATGAGATATCGAGTGTACGGAGGACTGTGTCATGACTGGAAAGTGTGCGCAGTGCGCATAAAAGAGCGGAAAATGAGACACTCCGCTACCTCGTCCACAGAGCACATTGAATTTTTTAAGGCGTGCGTGCTTTGTATTAATTCCTGGAGTCACAGTTTACTATGTGTGTGGATATTTGTTACACACATTCCTAAAGAAGACAGTGCAGCTCATGCCATGACCTCCAAAAGGAAGGTAGCCAGGGCCTTGCAAGACATAGTCAGTTATTTACGATGTTTAAAGCTGTTGAAGTCAAGGGCAAAGCCCTCGGCCACTTAACTGGGCTAATTGAAGCAGTATATGAGTGTCGTGAGGCTGGAGGACAAATTTACACACTGCAATAGATGATATTGCACATTGTCATCAGTTGTTACACGTGAATTGTTCTCCGTTCTGTCCGAGGAGACCGGCGATCTCCGATTTTGCAGTTCAAACTGCAAGCAGCAATTTTCGCTGCTCGATGTCCACCTTCGGCTTCTTTGACATTTGCGGTTTAAAAATCGCGAATTAAGCTTGTCAAAGCGCCTAAATCTACTGCCAGAAGAAAACTGAAGAAGCTGCAGTAGGTGGATGTCAGGGTTTATTTCAAAACGAAGCATAATAATACTTGCACCGACCGAGACATCCAGACACGTGTCCTGGCACGAGCTGAAGACATCATCGGGAAGCACAGCCTGGCAGCCTACGTAGCTTAGCGTCCCTCACCTCTTCGATTAATAAAGTTGTTACTCACTGCTTTTTTTTTCTTCCGCTTCAATGATTCGTGGTTTTCGTTTCTTTTTTTTTTCTTAATCCTCTTCCTGGCCTTGTCAAATTATTCCATTTGTGTCAAGTATAAAGTTTTTTTCTATGCATGCAACCTTTTTCATTCTTTATTCTTGTTCGAGATCATTCTTCTTCCTCGTTTCTTTGCTCATCCTTAATTACCAGTCACTTTCTAGTAGCTTGGTAACATATCTAGCAGTATTTTTCTAGTGTACGTTGCCATGTGCAATTCCTCTCCTGAAATAGCTGATGCGGCATCGGCATGTTTCTTGCATTAACCTTTGCACCATGTGCTATGCAGCATTTGACTTTTATTGTTTTTGACCTTCAGTGCTTGCAGAGCGGAGTGGCTTCTTTCTTGAATGCAAGCTTTCTCATTCCCATATTTAATTGCTAGTCTCGTTCAGGCTTGCTCGTCTTGCGCGACAGCCTGGGTTTTTTTGCAAGGTACACTGAAGTGATTGATTTCAGAGTCTGGTTTTGCTGCTGTCCCACTTCGTCATGGTTGCCGTGTTACGTTTCTCGGATGTGGCTGCCTGGTCAATTGCATTGGCAAGCAGTCTCTCGAGGTAAGCACCTGCTCCTGCAGGCCACACAACAACATACACTCTTAATTTACACGCACCGTGATTGATGCTCCCCGTTTGTCCTTTCCTGCTGCAGCCGTGGACAAATTGTGCTTGTGGCCTTCCTCGGCCGTGATTTGGCCTGAACAGAGACCACCATACGTGGTCTCCGTTAAGTCGCCGTATGAATTTGATAGCCACGTGGGTAGAAAGGCCCACAGAAGTGTCTGCCGAAGGCGATGCCCACGATACCGACGATGTCCATATCGAGAGAAAGTAGGGCACCAAGTTTGAGCAGCAAATTAGCGGCCCCCGAAAGAACAATAAGAAACGTGCAGGTTGGAGAAGAGTTAACGATAAAATGCCGGGTAGTCCATGTCGCTGTGTTGGCTGCGCCAGCAGAAGCCTATACGTCACCCGATTACTTCGCAATGCAATTTGCTCACCTTCAACGGCGACTGTCGGTACCAACAGGTGGGACACTCTGTCCAATCTGTTCAATCTGTTTACGCTGCTGGTTGTCGCTCGCTCCCAGACCGCCATGTGTGACGACGAAGGTGAGCCGTTTACGTGGTCGGTTAATGATTTCTGCGTATCTCCGCATGCAAATTTGATTTCTGCTCTTGTACGAGGACGTGCAATGCTTGTAGTCTGCCAGTAAAGTCGCATGCCCTGTTCACTCACTTGCGTCAGTAGAGGCTCTTTGGTCTCCTGGCAATCAGAACGCACCAGCTACGCGGCAACCAAGACACCGATGCACACCGCAAAGCCAGCAGAGCGATCACCAAACATCTCGGCAAATCTTGATTCTTGCTCCGTGATTTCGACCCAAGAGGTCACGTGTTGGGCCCACACTGAGCAAAGGGCTGGCGTCACGGAGCGTTCGCTTGGCAAGGCTGGCTGCGTGGCGTCATGCTCCCTCCTAACTTTTTCCTTCCTCCATGGGGGCTCTATTCTCGACACGCATGGCGGCTGCATGGCCGCCATATTGACTGTCCGAATGGCTGTCGAGAAGTCACGTGTCTATAATTTTTATGGTTTACAGTCAAATAGCACTATTAAATAAACTGCCTCACGTTGTCATGCAATGCTGTAGTGTGAAATCGTGTTGAAATGCGTTACGACCTCTTGTTGGCGTGATACACACTGCAGTGCGAAAAACTGCGAGACTCGTGCACAACGGCGGCGAAACCCGTTTCCGATTTAAATGTTAGGTGCCCTGCTGGCGCGTGTTCGGCTTCAGTATAGAAGTCTGCATACCGCGGTGGTTCTCTTTGTACACCCTTCATTAACACTTTCGCGCCCTTGGAAATCCATTATTTCTTCTTGAATGGCGCTGTCGCCAGATGCTTCTAGCCCGCAGCAGAAAAAAAAGTAAACAGTTAGTAGCTGCATGCAAAGAGGTAGTAACTGCGCGCAGTTGCTGCCTTTCATAAACTGTTACTAACTTTTTGCTACCTGTATACTGACTCCATTACTAACTAACCTTACTAACATTTACGAACTGTTACTAATTTTTTGCTACTTGTGTACTACCTAATACAAAACTGTCCTGACTACCTAGGGTGTCCAAGTTAGTAACTGGAAACATCCCTAAATATCACTTTTTGGTAGAACCTTTCGATGAAAATATGTACTTGATCAAGTACAGAACAGTAAATTTATTCCTAAAATGATAATTTTAAGAATAAATTTACGGTTCTGTAATAACCAACCGCTGTGTCTAAGCAACCTTTCAGGACAGAAACTCTCCACTTCGCGACTGTCAAATGGTAGGTAGCATATTCTTTGCAATCATAACTTATGAAAACTGCGGTATTTCAAGAGATAAGCAACTCCAAAGAATACCACGCACACGATGACGATCTCCTCAGTAAGCTCTTTTACAGCGAAGCTGTTAACGGCTACGTTCCCCAGGATCGTGTCCGCGTCTACAAAGAAACCATCAGCATCGGCTCGATCGTCGTCGTCGTCTTCCGCAGCTGACTCGTTGCCGCCCCTCGGTTTGCGCTCGTGCCGTTGGATGCCGTGTCGAGCGCGTGCTCGGCACGCGCAGATCGTGACCGTAGACCTACCGGCGTGTACAACAATGTCGGCTCCATGTGCGTGACGGTTTGGCTCCATGTCCGTGGCGATTTCCCGCCAGTTGTGCCTTAGCACAGGTTTCAAAACAGATGACAAACATGACTGATCGGTCATGAGATCAATATCATCACATACTCATCAGTTTCGTCACGACGAACGATAATAAAATCACGTGTGGCGCATGCCCGCATTGGATTTGGGGGGTATGAGCCAGGGACAATAAATAAAGGAGGAAGGAAGGAAGCAGGTGCTCCGGAACCGGAGGTAGGGGGGGGGGGGGGGGGGGCAGTCGCGCCCACAGGTTCTAAACCAGTAAGGGCAGGCCCCACACTCAAAGCTGTTCCGACCCTGGAGTACCAACCTGGAGTACCAACCTATCCCAACCCTGTACGGAGCGGCGGGCGAGGAGGACATCGAGGCCCCCTACGCTTTCTTAGAGTTTGATCATGTAGAATTTTGAATTGTTCGTGGAGTGGCAGCGTGAGTATGCACTCTGTGCCAAAGTGATGCGCTGCCTGAACTTCTCCCTTGCGACAGGCTTTACTTTAAAGGAGGAACATCGGAGTATAGTGCGGGGAAAGCTACATTGAAAGCTTACAATCCTCGCTTCCATAGTGTGCACACGCTATTTGCGCTGACGTTCCCGGCGGAATTGTCTGCGAGCTGTGCTATACAAATTATTGTATAAACGCTTGTAATACACAGAACACTTCTTTCACCGTGAAGTTGTTAACGCAACTACACAATCGGACTAAAACGTGTAGAGAAAAAGTAGAGGACTGTGCACATCAAGCGTCTGCGACCAGTGCACGAGAACTGAATGTTGAATCGGGACGAAACTTTCCAAGGAAGCTCAAGGCGTTAAGTACTATATGCAGGCGAACTTGTAAATGTCTGGGCTCGTATGCAGAAACATGTTGTTAGGCTAAATCTGTTAAGAAGAGCAGATGCCATGAAGTCGAATTTCGTTAATTCAACCTCCGTTAATTAGACTTTTCTTGCTTAATTCGAACGCACTCAAATGTTCTGGCGAGAAACCATACATTGCTATGGAATAAAAGCCCGTTTTGTTCGAACTCAAAAGCAGGTCGCATCGGTTAATTCGACTCCCGCCGGCGTTGCCTCTCCGCCAGCAGCGGTTAATAAGACTTGAAAACACTTCAGCAGGCGGTGCTGCTGCTTCTTTAGACGCAGGTGATTAATTTACTTATCAGAACTTTCAGAACTTTCTTTCGCGGTTTAAGATATCAAGGAGCAGAAAGAGATTATAAACTACATTGGGCAAGAACAAATATCTGACTTTGTTAATTTTTCCATTTTTAATTCGCCCAAACCATGCGGTCCCGCAAGAGCCGAATTAACGGAAGTTGAAGGCTGCCAGCCAACGGCAAACAGCACTTATAAAGGAAATACTCTGAATTCGGTCCATGGTTTTTTGTGAATCGCAAGAAGTTCTCAAACGTGTAGTTACTTGCAAATAATACCTGCCCTCGAACCATTTGCAGTCTGCCTGCCGCAGTGGCCTAATGCCTGAGGGGTTGCGCCGCTGAGGAAGGTCGCGCTGCGGGTTTGACTTCGGCCACACCGGCCGCATTTCGATGGGGAAGAAATGCAAGAGTGCTGGCGTACTTGTATTTAGGCGCACGTTCGTCCGGAGTCTCGCACTACGCATGCCTCATAATCGAATCGTGGTTTTGGCAATGGCCTTTGTGACAAATTGTTCGCGTCACGATGCCAAAACAATGGCGAAAGCCCGGACGTTGGAGACGCCCCGGATAAACCAAACAAGGGCAAAAACAAACGGACGCGCCCGCGACGCTTGGCGTCTGTGTGTACGTGTTTGTGATTGACTAATGGAGAAAATTTCGCTAATCAAGTTTTTATTTAATCACTCTCCTGCACCTATCGCAATTTACGAGTCGTATAGTCAGTGAGTTCGCAAGGCGGTGTACTCACTTGGAAAGAATTATTTTCACGACGAGACCAGTTCCGAGATACTGATTTCCCAAGTCTGCGACGAAATAGGCGGGCGTTCCGTGTATTTTCGTGATTCAATGCATAAAATGTCGTTTTGTCAAAAAAGTAAGCGAGACAACAGTGCATTTTTACCGCATGTTTCATGGCGTATATCTCGAATCCTCAGAATTCGTTCGAATTAAGTGGATATCTTTTGCACACTCACCGGCTACAATTCATATATTGCATATGTGCCATAAAGTAATTAGTTGGATACCTAATTAGAGGATTTTAATTTAGTTGATTACGCGTATTGATTTCTCGCGTATGTCCGCCTCCTTGATTAACCTGGTCAGCTCAGAGAATTAGGTAACCTGCCACAGGTGATATTTAAAAAGTCCAAATAAAAGCTCCATGAATATATAAAGGGTAGAAGACCGCTCGTGGTTCCCGACCTATAGGCTACTTATAGGTCCGCTGACTGCTGGTGGCTACTTCCTTTGTTATTTAGGATGCGTATTATGGGCACACAAACTCTTCACAGGTATAATACAACGTTCGGAGCATGCGCTCTCCCCAGATTAAAGATTCTGGCATAAGTCAGGAATAAGGATGTAGGAGGCGTGTAGGAGAGGCGGATTAGAGGCGGAGTAGCTGGAGTGGCGACCGAGTGCATATATACTTCAACGCCCACGCCACACACACGTGTGCGGAAAACGTCTCGGCACAGATTAGAAGAGTTATCGGCGAGAGTTAGAGGCCCTCTAGCTCGTTGTTTTCCCGCTCTTTCTGCAAGGTGACAGTTTTGTTCAACTCGAGACTTTTCCTTGCTCTTCTTTTTTTCTTGCATGACAGGAGAGAGAAGCGCGCTTTATGATTGGCCGCCGCATGGCCGCATTTAGAGCCCAGTATGAACGACAAGCCGTGATGCCTTCATTCGCATCTGTGTTTTTACGATCATAATAAGCAGTGGTTGAAACATGAGACTCCAGCTCCGGGTTCCGAGTTTTACAGCGGCTAGTGCGCCTGGTGTAGGTACCGCATACTGCCAACAAAACTGAGCTGCAGGGTGCTGAATTCCGAGTATTTTTGTGCACGGAGGACGGCTGCTGTGGACTGAGTAACGGGTCATTGTCGATAGAGGATCTAATGATAGCAAAACTGTTGGTTACAGGCAAAAAGCTCTTGCCAAAAAAACAAAAAACACAGCCTTATGAACGCAACGCGATCCCTGATTGGTATATAGATAGAAACCTCAATGCGCAGCCGAGAATACCGATCGATCAAGTATGCGAAGTGCCCAGTGTTAAGAGCGCTCTCGAGCCCATCACTGCCGAGATTATCATGTCCACTTCAAGCTCTGGGAAGATCACGCACCCAGACGAGAAGCGGCACACCAATGCGTTCATATCACTTTCAAAATATACAGAAAAAACAGAAAAAGGGGTAGAGGGAAAAAAACGTGCGTAGATCTTCTAAAATGGAAGTGAATAAAAAAGTGTACAGGAGGTCCCGACAAGCCACCTAGAAAAAAAGAGGCTCAACCGAGGCACCGGCGAGATTCGAACTCGCGATCTCCTGTTTACTAGACAGGCGCTTTAACCAACTAAGCCACGGCGCCACCGACTGTGACTGGGCGCCCTTGACTTTTTGTTTCTCGTGCTATGTTGCGCTGAAATCGGATAATACAATATTCAGCGCGTTATTAACTTACAGGTGACGCGCTTTCCACCTCCCCTAGCTGCCAGCCTCGAAGGTCACCCCGCGCGGACGCCAATTCTGTACCAAGAGTCTCCGGGTGTTCTTGCGCAACGCTCTCCCGGTTTGTTCCGTCGCTTGAAAATCCATTGTAACCCCTTCATTTCTTTTCTATCTTTGGTTCATTTGTAACGTCGCATCTTGTGGGATACAAATTTTTCTTGCAAAAAAAAAAGAAAGCACAAAGAAGAAACAAAGAAAGAACGAAACATTGATGTTTTGCTGCCGGGAAATGATTAACATACACGCATTATTAACATTTTCTGGTGTCGAAGCTTAGAGAAAAAAAGCCATAATACCTAGCTTTTTCTCGTCACCGTACAACTTAATCTCTCGCATTGGCATATTATCGCCAACTCGATTTTGCAGCACTATCATGTGCAAATAGTATATCTGCAAGATTTCACAAGAAGGCATCTCTTCACTGCATTACGCAGCTTTTCTTTAGCCCTGATGTCTGATGACGGCGGAGACATCCGTTTGAAAGCCTCCAATATCATCCAGTAAAATATTCGTGCGATAAGCCCACATTTATAGGACGTCTCCAAGATGTGGTGGTCTAGAAAGATGGGAGATCTGGGCAAGTCGTCAATTGTAACGTGAATAACTGAGTTACTTATGGTAGCTACACCACAACAGACGCGGACAAAATGAATAGAAGGGGAGATAATATGGCGCTGACTAATTGCGGAAGAATATTAGAAGAATACTAATCTATAACACGCATCACATGACCAACACAGGACAATGCTTTCGAGCAAAACCTATTATACTGAGAATCTAATTCACAGTCCTTTTATTTGTACGATGTGACGACTACTAGAGGATTAAATAGCGGGTCAATCACGACAGAGAATGTAAAGGTGGCGAAGCTGTTCCTTAGTATAAATAACAGCTGACTGAATGACCTTAAAGTAACGCTAGCGAAACGAAACCATCCACAAATTCCTCTCGACCAGGCTTATGACGTCGCGTCAAGATTATAGAGGCAGTCGGCATTAGCTCAGAAACAACCCATACCAAAATCCGATAGACCACCAGCCTTTATAAGCAAATATCCTAACGCCCTCCCAAACATAAATAACATCCTACGAAAATACCACCCAATATTATCAAGCAACGAGCGTCTGAGAAAAGCGTTCCCGGATGTACCAAGGGTTACCTATCGCCGCAACAGAAACTTTAAAGACATGTTGGTGCATTCAAAAGTCAGCCAACATCTTTCCCCCCTTATAAAAGCATGTTCTCGCCCCAGGTGCAAAACCTGCAAGCACCTTCAAAGTGACCTTAAAAATAAATGTGCCCCAAATGGCTGCACACACGAAGTGAAAACTAGCTTTACTTGCACTAGCTCCGATGTAATTTGTATGCTTGAGTGTTCCTTCTGTAAGAAGCAATATATCGGTGAAACGGGACAATCAATGAACATTAGGCTAAACGGACATCGCGCGGACACAGTTAAAAAGCTTCCCAAAGCCGTCGCCGAGCATTTCAACCAATCAGGTCATAACTTTGATGATCTTAAACTCTACATACTACAGTCAAATTTTCGCTCTGCGCGAGACAGAAAATATAGAGAATCGTACCTCATTCATAAGTTCAATACATTGCAACCAATAGGCATGAACGTTTCAAAGGGAGCTTTAAAATCTATTCGCTATGCTAAATTGAAAAGTATAGGCAACAGCACTTAGTAATTGTTCATTGAGTTGCTTAGTCGATCTTTTTTTTTTGTTATTCGATTGTCAATAATATTCCAACCTCCCTTTGCTTTCACTCAATCCTTTCGTCCTTTTATCTATATATCTACGCCGCCCCCCCCCCCCCCCCCCCGCTTTACCATTTTTTTTTTTTTTTTTTGTGCCTGAACACCATTTTTCCTCCGCTACTTTTATTCTCCCTGTCAGACACGATAGTTCACTGACCTCCAGCGGAGCAGACCCCCCCTCCCCCTTGTCCAGACCCCTTGCATGAAAAGAGGAACCTACCATGACACGTCAACCTGCTAACACAGGGGACTGCCTCAAACTCCTCCACCGACTATCAGTAGTGCATTATATTTCCTTTCAATTCTGCACCGTCGCCGCTAACACATTCTCGCTCGTTACCTCATCCACCCGCCTTACCTTCTCGCCCCTTTAGAGGAACCCTACCTATATATATAGTGCCGAGGAGAGCATACGTCGCCTTGAAGAAGACAAGTCCACTTGTCGGAACGTTCGCTCCTGCTCTCACCTTGTTCTCGTGTTACTCATCGTCTTGAATCGCCATCTCCCGCATTCCCCTTGTTTTCCCTAGCTTTCGTAAAAGCAACCCCTGCTTCGTACGTCGCAACCTCCATGTGCGGGCGAGTTTACTGCTCGATCCAGCACGCGAATAAGTGCTGAAGGTTTGGACTCGAGGAACTTTGCTACTGTGATCGATGCGAAAGCCGGCACGCCAATGCGCTGAGTTCATTGGCGAAAAAAAAAGAACTATAAATTGGAAGTTTCCTAAGACATAAATGAAAAATACACTACAAAGAGGTGAAATGCAGGTCCGTTTCTAGCTCTTACTGGTTGCGCTCGCATTCTGCTGCAACTCCACTGCCATAATAGCCGCGCAGGAATGAAGTAAAACAGAGGTTTTTACCTAGGCACCGGCGAGATTCGAACTCGCGATCTCCTGTTTACTAGACAGGCGCTTTAACCAACTAAGCCACGGCGCCGCTTTAAATATGCTCACATTCTCGGATCCACGCTTAAATCGGACGACCCACTTTTCAGCACTTCATTGCGTCGCAGCGCACGCACCTTCTCCCCCTCACCTTGCTGCCACTCTCGAGGGTCAGCGCGCGCGGAGGCCAATTCTGTACCGAGAGTCTCCGGATGTTCTTGCGCAATGCTCTCCCGGTTTGTTCCGGTTCTTCAAAACCGCCCGACGCAGCACACGGCTGGGTACTGATGTAGATTTGTAACATCGCATCTTGCAAAAAAAGCGAGAGAGAAAGAGAGAGCTTGCGCTGGTTGGTTGAAAATATAAAGATGCGTGCAATAATACTTCCTCATATTCCTTCTTTGCGAGAAAACCATCATATCCAGCGCTATCGCATCATTGTATTATTTTCTTTCGCAGATTTGTGTATTACCACAAACTGATGTTATGACGCAGAGACACGTTGCTATAGATACAGAAAGTATATCTTTATAATGTCATCAGCTGCATCGGTTCACTGCTTCTTTCTTATCTTTATACTTCCCTCTGCCCCTTTCCCCAGTGGTAGGTTAGCAAACCAGATTTTCCGTTCTGGTTAACCTTCTGCTTTCTTTTCTCCTTTATCTCGCTCTCGGCTCAGTGCACTTCGCAGATTTGTTGTGTAATATTTAGTTTTAAAAATCGCCGATGCCCGTCTTAATTGTTTTTTGACACCGACGTATGGGTAGTACAGCCAAGTCATTGCAAGCATTTCACACTATACGCTAGGATTAGTTCCAGCGTCTCAGGATCGTCACAGACACTTTCAGTTTTATTGCAAGCATACCAACGCTGCTTCAACCAATATATCAATCAATCGCCATCGCTGCCACCATCATCATCATCATGAACAATATTAATAATAATTAATCAATCAATCGTGTTTATTTAACGTGCCCAAAAACAACCCCAAGGTCTGAGTGCTGGCGCACGCATACATTACAAACCAAAAACAAGACACTCAGGGAAAATTCATTAAGAAAGAAATGAATAAAAATAAAAATTGTGAAAAGAAGAGAGTACCGACCACAACGCGCAAAGTAAATACAAAAAAAAGGAGGAGAAGGGCACTTGAACAATGCATCAAATTATAGCACAAGGCAAAGCTCGGAAAAGAACGATGACAAGGAGTTATGAAATATATCAAGTTCACGAAAGTAAGCGTTATAAAGATTCTGTATTCTGTGGACAGTTGAGTGTTCGTGATGACAGGCAGGAACATAGAAAGGTCTATGTTCTCTGGTGATCTTGCGTGGGATGCGGAACATGACACAGCTGAGAAGTTCGGGACACGTGAGGTTACCGTGAAGGAGTTTAAAGAGAAACAGAAGGTCAGCGCGATTACGTCGGTCGCGAAGCGAAGGCAATGACAATCCAACAGTGCTAGTACAGGGTGCAATGTCCAGGTTTGCAAAGCGGTGATTATATATGCTTAGAAACTTTTTCTGGACACGATCTATAATGTCACTGTTAGATCTAGAAGAGCCATTCCAGACGACCGACGCATATTCGAGTTGAGGAAGGCAGATGGTTGTGTATAATTTGCGGAACGGTGTAGGAGACTTGAATTCCCTCGATAGTCTGCATACAGAACCAAGAGAGCGCATACCCCGCATTGCAACACGTTTAGTGTGAGCCGAAAAGTGTAAGGTTGCATCAAAAAGTACACCAAGATCATTGATCTCGCAGACCTTACACAACGGCACAGAATCTATAGAATAAGAAAAAGAAATACTTGCTGTTTTGCGTGTGAAAGTCATGACTTTGGTCTTAGCAGCATTCAAGGTAAGGTTATTATCCTTGCACCATTTAGAAAAGGAAAACAGGTCAGACTGCAGGGCGTGACAGTCATCAACAGTGTGAATTTTCTTAAAAATCTTGATGTCATCGGCATATAGAAGGAAAGAAGAGTTCCGAATAACAGAAAGAACGTCATTAATAAAAATTAAAAAAAGGAGTGGTCCTAATACTGACCCTTGAGGGACGCCGCTAGTTGCCAAGTAAGAAGAAGAAGTTTGGCCATTGACGTTAATATAACACCATCTATCAAGAAGATAACTGCGCAAGAGATTCATAACTGACGAGTTAACATCAAGGTGCGTAAGCTTGATCAGAAGCAGCGAGTGGCTGACTACATCAAAAGCCTTGCTGAGATCACAGTAAATGGTGTCAACTTGCCCCCTTTGAAGTACCGGCGTGGAGATCTGTGTCATGAAACTTGCGAGATTTGTGATAGTGGAGCGGCCGGTGAGAAATCCATGCTGATTCGGAATGAGCGAGTTCTTCACAGTAAAAGACAATATGTTGTGAAGAGCAAGCTCAAGAATCTTGGACGTAGCACAGAGAAGAGAAATTGGGCGATAATTCGACACATCTGATTTACATCCAGACTTAAATACAGGATAATAATAATAATAATAATAATAATAATAATAATAATAATAATAATAATAATAATAATAATAATAATCGCAATAAAAATAACAGGAAACATTCTCCAGCTGGAGTAGAATCCGAGGTTTTCCAAAGCTAAAAAGGGACGCAAGGAAGAAGCTGGGAGTATGACGTACGTAACAAACAGACGATAAAATTCAGCTCAAAGTATATAAAGGATAAGGTATTAGTAAACAATTTGTGTGACAGGGACTAGGCAGCAAAGCGGTGATACAACGCTGCATTGTTTCAAGCAACTTCGACAATAAGTAAAAAAAAAAGTGCGGTAGACTCCAGTGCATAGCACATGCGCACAGATGACAGTAATGATGTGCTTTATCAAAATTATGTGAAATATTTTATGAATAAATAAGGAAACATATTTGGGGGCGGGGGGGGGGCGTATTCATTAAAGTGTTCTTATTCTAGAAGTATCTGTAAGATCGGATGCCAGCCAATTGTGATGTCGGACATACTACTGAATGCAGCTGGCCCATGACAAACAGCACTTAAGATCCAAGAGCTTTGTGAATTCAGCCCGATGTCCCATGCATCATAAATCGAGAAAGCACTGTCAAAAGTGTGGGTCGGCATCGCTGCCAGTGCAGTTACATGGCAAAGACAGCCCAGAAGCCAGCGCACTGAACTAGGGTGCCTCCATGTTCTCCTCGCAAGCGGGTAAGGAGGTGCGCATTGAGGCACCCTACAATGAATGGCTCCGCGCCCAGAGCAGCATAACCGGAGTTTCGTGTGCCCCGTTCGAGCACCCTGTGATGCTCACAGGGAAACTAGAGGAGGAGAAAGGCATTAAAAACATTGTGCAGATCCCAAGCACTTTGAGATCACAAGCATTTTGCAGGTACAAGATTATCTAGCGGCCCTTTATACGCAATGCCTCACGACTTCAAGTGTACCAGAGAGCTGGAAGAATGCCAACATTATACTAATCCATAAGAATGAAGACGTTAAAGAATTGAAGAATTATAGACCCATTAGCTTGCTTTCAGTATTGCATAAAATATTCAGCAAGATAATTTCCAATATAATCAGGGCAACACTTGACTTCAGTCAACCAAGAGAACAGGCTGACTTCAGGAAGGGATATTCTACGAAGGATCACATCCATGTCATAAATCAGGTAATCGAGAAATCTGCGGAGTACAATTAACCTCTCTATATGGCTTTCATAGATTATGAAAAGGCATTTGATTCAGTCGAGATACCAGTAGTCATAGAGGCATTGCGTAATCAAGGAGTGCAGGAAGCATACGTGAATATCTTAGCAAATATCTACAAAGATTCCACAGCTACCTTGGTTCTCCACAAGAAAAGTAGGAAGTTACCTATCAAGGAAGGGGTCAGGCAAGGAGTCACAATATCTCCAATAATATTCACTTCATGCTTACAAGTATTCAAAGTCTTAGACTGGGAACGCTTCGGAGTGAGGATCAACGTCGAATATCTCAGCAACCTTCAGTTTGCAGATGACATTGTCCTATTCAGCAATAATGGGGAGGAATTACAACAAATGATTGAGGACCTTAACCGAGAAAGTGTAAGAGTGGAGTTGAAGATTAATATGCAGAAGACAAATATAACGTTCAACAGCCTGACAAGAGAATATATATATATATATATATATATATATATATATATATATATATATATATATAGAAACTTTATTTGACTGGAACACATTTTAAGGCGCGGTGGTCGGAGCCCCTCAGTCCAGGGCCCCACTGGACTCTGCCGCCTGCCTGACCTAGCTAATTAAGGACTTTTGGCCTATCAAGTCGGAACGGACGAGCTGTGCCTCCCACTGCTCCTTTGTGATATTGTTAGTTGGCCAATGAGGGTGCTTAGTGCACTCCCAGGTTACATGTATTAGGGTAGGTATGCCACCGCACCAAGGGTACTTCGCCCTATAGCGAGTGGGATACATGGCGTTTAGCATTTTTAGATAGGAGAATGCCCCGGTCTGGATTTTGCGCCAATCGGCGGCCTCTTCCCTGCTAAGTTGTGGGTGAGGCGGCGGGTATTTTCTGCAGACTCCGCGTTGATGAGCAAGGATGTAAGAATTCAGGATCACCAGTGAGCCCCTGGAGTCTGTACATGAATACGTTTATCTAGGTCAATTACTCACAGGGGATCCTGGTCATAAGAAGGAAACTTACAGGAGAATAAAATTTGGTTGGAGTGCATACGGCAGGCATTGCCAAACCCTGACTGGGAGCTTAGCACTGTCGTTCAAAAGAAAGGTGTACAATCATTGCATTCTGTCGGCGCTAACATATGGGGCAGAAACTTGGAGGTTAAAGAAGCTCGAGAACAAGTTAAAGACCGCACAAAGAGCGATGGAACGAAAAATGCTAGGTCTAACGTTAAGAGACAGGAAAAGAGCGGTGTGGATCACAGAGCAAATGGGGATAGCCAATATTCCAATTGATATTAAGAGAAAAAAATGGAGCTGGGCAGGCCATGTAATGCGTAGGATGGATAACCGGTGGACCATTAGAGTTACAGAATGGATACCAAGAATAGGGAAGCGCAGTCGAGGACGGCAGAAAACTATGTGAGGTGATGAAGTTAAAAAATTTGCAGGTAGAAGTTGGAATCAGCTAGCGCAATACAGGGGTATAATTGGAGAACGCAGGGAGTGTCCTGCAGTGGATATAAATATAGGCTGATTAATATTATTAGTATTATTATTATTGTTATTATTACTATTATTATTCCTGGGGTTTTACGTGCCAAAACCAGTTCTGATTATGAGGCACGGCGTAGTGGAGGGCTCCGGATTGATTTTGACCACCTGGTGCTCTTTAACGCGCACTACAACGTAAGCACACGGGCGTTTTCGCGTTTCGCCTCCATCGAAATGCGGCCGCCGCGGCCGGGATTCGATCCCGCGATCTCGTGCTCAGCAGCGCAACGCCTTAGCTGAGTGAGCCACCGCGGCGGGTAATTATTATTATTATTATCTAGAATTGTTTGGGGTACCGCGAAGCGATACCAGGTGGACCAACGTGTTTGCGTAAATTGAGTAGTTGGGTGTGTGGGTCGTGAGCGAACGTGCCCGCGACGACTTCAGCATGGCCACGTTGAAGACGATCGCATGGCAGCAATGGCATGGTTTCTTCGCCGGCCGTTCGATGCGAGCTTACATGGAAATTGTTGGTTTTTACTTAGGTAGTGGACGAGCCACAACGAGAGACACACAGATTGTGACGTCATCGTGACTACGTGTTGTGCAATCGTAGTTATCGTACGTAAATAGGGCTTCGTCATTAGGTGTATATGTAAAACGACGATGGCACGTGTACCGCAGCGAAGAAATGTTAAAGCATGATTAACTAAGGTGATCATGAAGTCAGTACAACGCTGCAGAATTTTAATCACGATATTAGCCAAACGTACCCAAACTCTAATTACGGAGTTATAGGGCCGCATTAAACATGCATGCGGCATCAAAAGTCGCACAATATTTACAAAGATGCACACGACACGCAGTATTCTAGAGTGCTGCGACGCCATGGGAACCACGGTGACAATGCTTCAAGTCGATCTAGAAAAATCCTTTCGCAAGTGTCTAACCAAATAAATCATTGTGTTTTAGGGCGCAGCTCTTGGGCGCCTGTTCCTTCGATGAGCGTCGGCACTGTCCCTCGCAACCGAGCGAACGAGCACAATGAAGAAAGCAAGCGAACACAGAGCGCAGCGGAAGATGAAAGACGGCGATAGCGAATTGAGCGCACGAGGAGAAAAGCGGAGGAGGAGGGGATGGCGAAAGCGTGACAAGAAAAGCGTAGTGCCACGCAAGACGGGCTTTGCGGGGACGACCGCTACGAGATGGCGCCAGAGCAGCGCGACATCGTCTTTTCGCCGATGGCATGCGGCGCGCGCGTCCAACGATACCATATATGGAAACAAAGGGCCGCATGAGTGGAGGTCTGTCTGCGGCGGCTGCCGTGAATCGCGCCCACGCATCACTGACACGCTGCCTCTCGCGATCTCCCGATTAGCGAGGCAGTCGCTCCACACTTCGCTCCGTTTGCAACGTGCCGCACGATACAGATTGTCCGCGCCAGCCAATATATCGCGAAATGAAAACACGTATACACTCAAATTTCGCATTAGGGAGTATCGTAATCGTCGGTGCATTTTTAGAATACGTTAACGTAGGAAGCGTAATAAAATATGGCGTGGCCATGGCATATCGGGATTGCTCAACACAATTAATTGTAAGCAGGGTGGTCGGTGCGCGTATCAGTGTGCAGTGATCTGTGTGCCAGGGGTTCCCCTTATCACCACTGTTGTTTTGTGTATACATATTGAGTATGCATATTTTGCTATAGTGTTATATAGAGTGAATGTGTGCGTTGATTCAAACTACATGAGGTCGAAGTACGGCTTCTCGCCTACACAGACGATATTGCTACTTTACAGCGAAGCTTGTAGCGTCTATAGTTGGGTGGGAATTTTCACCGGTTCGTGCTCAACCAAAAACAGTAACTCCACCTAGCGGCCGCACCCACTCGGACAGACCTCACACGGCAGCTCTAAAAGGGCTTTGTCTTTGATTAACCGCGTAATACAATTATGTCTTCTCGCGTATTCGAATGACAGTCCGAAGCTAACATCATGTCTTCAGCTTTTGTGTAAGTCGTACCTTACGAATTATCTGACGCAATTTACTTTGAAAAATTCAATTAGTTCAATAAGGCACTTGCGCTTGGGGGAGGGCCTACAAGAATGAGGATGTATGCTGCACTTCCGCACACGTGCCGGCGCGCCTCATGACGTACGTATGCTCACAATGTACCTGTCCTTGATGCGTGGGCGCTCTGCCCGTTGCATCTGTCACAAAGCGTGTGCTACGACCGCAATCGGCATTATGGCCAACACTGTCCAAATAAAAGTATTACATCATCAATTTCTAGTTGTATAACGTCGCTTGTGGTGGTGGGGCTTACCTAAACTTCGTCTAACGTCGGGGTGGTGGTACTTACCTAACGTCGGTTGTGGTTGTCTAACATCGGCCACAGCTTCGCTGTACATCACAAGGTGGAATGGAGGCAGATCTCCTTTTCTTTTTTTTTTTTTTGCACAGATTATGAGAGCATTATGCATGCGGTCGAAAAGGTTAAAAAATATTGTTCGGCAACCGGAAGTGCGGTGAATTGGGGAAAGTGCCTGGGGTTCCGGCATGGTGACTGGCCTGGGACCCCAGACATTTTCGCTAACATCAATTTCGTTAACGCACCGGTGAAATAGTTCGGGGCACCCTTGTAATTCTACAAGGACAGTGAACCGTACTGCCAAACACAGGTGACCGAAATGCGCGATCAGACAAGCAAATGGAATGGTTGGAAATGGTCAATATTTTCTAGAGCATCTGTCCGTAACTTGTTTATAGTCAGTAAAATTTAGTATGTGCTACATGTTCTTCACTGCTGGAGAGTTAACATCGTGAAATTTCACTGTGTTTTTGCAGTTTTCGTGTGGGGATCCGCGTGGGAAAGAAGTGGGACAAACCTGTTCTTGCGAGATCGAAAGGGGCCGGGTTTAGGATTGACACGTCTTATTGCGCCAGATTGTAAACCACTTTTTGTTCTTACGTGATGTAAAAAGACCCTTTTCTATATGCCAGCTTCGCCTGAGCAAACAGTTGCTGTATATTGTCGTGTCCGCGAATAATTCGGCAGGAAGCATTCATGGCTTTCTAAAAGAAGTAGTTATAGCTTGTAACTTTTAGTCCGCTCGGGTTTCGCTTGATTATTTGGTTGCTGTGACAAAAAAAAAATACAAGGACCTGTGTGATGTTGTAATTCCTGTACGTCTGTAGAGGTCAATGTACACTGTAAGACGAGGGAACGATGTACTAAAAAGGGTGAAGAAAGTGATGATACCTGCAGGAATGAAAACATTGTTTTTCCAAATACATACAGGTACGCTTACTGTCAAGCCTTGGCTGGCAGAAAAGGGCATGTTCGTGCCATCGGGAACGCACTGCGTAATATATAGAAAAGAGGAAACGATATAGCATGTGTTCCTCGATTGCGGGGATGCCGTGTTTCTGTGGGACTTTCTGCAGCTTACCAGTAAAAATAATTACCCTTGGATCCCTCGGGTATTCCATAAGCCCCTGTAGAAATTGAGGACGGGACACCATTTGACCTAATAATGTTGATGATACTCCATAGCATATGGACGAGCAGGATGGCCGTCGGCACGCCGATCTGGATACCCGTTCGACGCGTCAATACTTTATTTATAAATTTATTTATAGATACTGCGATCTTAAACAAGATCTTAGCAGCGTGGTACACTAATAATTTTACATACAAAACAAAAGAACAGAAATTGGGAACTGCACTCAAAAGTTTCTTAACACAAGCGCTTCACATAAGCGCAAAAACAAGCGCTTCACACAAGCGAGCAGAAGAAGGGAAAAAAAGACGAAAAAAAAAACGGTACTTCAGCGATTTTCCAATCATACAGTGAAACAGTGCTATCACTAACAATCTCAGCAACTGCAAAATGATTTTTATTAAAGATATGTCTCTAAAAGTGATAATTAGTCCTGTGTTACAGTTTTATCGGCCAGCTTATTCCTATCTACTATAGTTCTAGGAAAAAATGAATACTTGAATCAGTTGGCACGTGTTGTAAATGGAGTTACAGCTACTGAGTGTGACTGTCTTGTGGCGTAACCTGTTGCATAGGTGATAATATGAGACGTGTCGATGTTATAATGACCATTTATTATTTGGAAAAAGAATTTTAAACGACATACACGATTTCAATCACTAATAGAAGGCAAGCCGCTCCGAGATATAAGGTTAGTAACAGAACTACGCCCATATGTATTGTAGATGAATCGGACTGCGATTCGGACTTCGAAGAGAGTGTGACATGTTACGTTGAAGAACAAAAACTTGTTCCAACTGTTCGAGACTGGTTAGCTCGTGTAGAGCTCCTCTTACACTTACAGATTTTACAGCGGAGCTGTTAAGGTTTTCGTAAGTCCGTTTCGTGCCGACAGAAAACTCGGCCCAGCTGTTCGTCGCTGAGCCACGCAACCTCCTCGCATCACACACGTGCGTAGGGCGGAGTCTCGCCGCGGCATGCGTGCGCTTCGCCTTCCCTCTCCCCAGCCGAGGAGAAGCGAGTGTTCGCTTAGCCGTGACGTCACTGATATGCTAGAAAGCTCTGAGCAGCCAGCGCGCCGACAGATGTGTCAGACAGGCAGGCAACCGCAGAGGTATCGTCCATTGTTTCGCTCGCTGCACAACAGAGCGAATCTGGAAGGTAAAGAATGGGACGAAGTGAAGGTCAGTGTCCGTGAGTGCTTCAGGTCCTGGGGCAAGCGTCGAGCGCGGGAGGAGCGCGAGGAGATTAAAATCGTCTCCGACGCGATCCTTCTGCTCTCGAGGCCACTGTCTTGTGGGCCTGGGGTTCGTCCGGCGCTGGCCTCACTCCGAAAGGAACTTCGGATTCTCCTACAGCGACGCTGGGGTGGCTTGAGAGCTATAACCCGAGCGGAGTGGTGGGAAATGGAAGCGTGGTGCAGCAGAAACATTCTCCGCCGACATCTATCAAGGAAGAGCACAACTCTCTCTTCCGTAGTAGATCCAAGTGATGGTAGCATAGTCGACTCACCAGAAGGAGTGCTTGCACTGGCGAGGCAGTTCTACATGAACCTTTATGCTGAGCCAGCTACCACTCCAGCTGTTTTTCCATTCGTTCCACCAACTGAACCGCCGGAAGTTGGTGACACGGCCATAGTTGAAGACCAGCTCTTTTCAGCATTGAAGTCTATGAAGCACAATCGCAGTCCAGGATCCGATGGTTTAACAGTTGAATTTTATGTGAAGTTTTGGAGACTTTAGGGAAGCCTTTCACATCATTGGTGAACAGGCTGCTCAGTGAAGGCACTTTGTCAGCGTCTCAAAGAGAGGGGCTAATCACTCTCCTGTGCAAGGATGAGTCGAGAAGCACCGATATAAGAGCCTGGCGGCCCATCACACTTCTGAACTGCGATTACAAGCTCATAGCAAAGTGTCTGTGTATGCGACTCACTCCAGTTCTCAACACTGTTTTGGGTCCATACCAGGCATGCTGCATTCAGGGGCGTTCCACTCAGCTTCACGGTTTAGCGGTTAGAGACCTTCTCCTGTGGGCAAATACCAGGAAACTTCCCGGTATTTTCTGCTCCGTTGATCAGGAGAAGGCTTTCGATATTATTAGCCACAGGTACCTTTTTCGGGTTTTGAAGGAGGCCGGCTTTAGCGTGGGTTTTCAGCGTATGGTCCAAGCTTTGTACTCGACCGACTTAATTCTGCTGTTCTCATACAGGATCGCGTCTCGGGGGCTTTCGTTGTGGGTCGCGGTGTACGGCAGGGGGATCCGCTCTCACCTGCTCTCTACGTACTCGCAATCGAACTCATTCTGCAGAGGCTATCCTGTGACAGTAGATTTGGCAAGTTCCTACTTCCACCAGGGTCCCCTCCAGTTG
The DNA here is from genome assembly GCF_013339745.2 of Dermacentor silvarum. Taxonomy (NCBI): domain Eukaryota; kingdom Metazoa; phylum Arthropoda; class Arachnida; order Ixodida; family Ixodidae; genus Dermacentor; species Dermacentor silvarum. Next base: position 254,486,614 of record NC_051154.1, read on the forward strand.
CACTATTCGCCTATGCAGACGACTTGTCTATTGTCGTCCCGGACGAGGCATCAGTGTGCACCGTCCTGGACGTCATGGACAGTTACTGCAGGGCGAGCGGTGCCAGGTTGAATAGGTCGAAAAGTGCAGCCATGTACTTGAATTCCACTCCGTCCAGCCCGCAGCCCGTTCATGGTCTACCCGAGAAAACGCGGTCGTGAATTCTTGGTTTCCATTTCGATCCAGACGGTCTGTCTTCTGAAAGCTGGCAGCAAGCTAAGGAGAAGCTTGAAACCAGGATTCAGGAGTTCCGCGCGTTGTCGTGTCCATTGACAGCTAGAGCGAATATATAACTTCTTTTTTCTTTTCTCACGTATGTAGCATGTGTGTCCCCTGTTCCAACCCGAACCAAGCTCATGTTAGAGAGGGTTCTCTTTCGGTTTCTTTGGAAAGGGACAACTGGTTGTGTAGCTAGGCAGGTGCTTAAGCTGCCCAAGGACAAGGGAGGACTCGCAATTCCCGACTTGGGCATCGTAGCCACTGCACTACACGTCAGGTGGACCCAGGTTGCCCTTAGCTCAGATATGCTCCTGACTCGAAGCTTTATTTCCTTCTTCCTCAGCACTAGACTCCGTTTGTTTTCACAGAGCACATTCTCTCACTGTGTGCCTCGCTCAGGAACCCCGTCCCCATTCTATGCGACGGCTGCCAATTCATTGGCACACATTCGCAAGGTCCATTCCGACATCCATGTAATTTCTACTCCGCTCCAAGAACTAGTCGATATCCTTACCCCCGGTCTCCCCCCGCATTGCCAAAGGTATGACCTGTCTTTCCACAGGCCAAGCTGGAAGCTCATTACAGCAAGCTTCCTTGGCGCCAGGCGAGCTACATTCATGTACCGCCTGGCGCGAGGCTGTTTGCCGATTAGCTTCCGACCCTTCACAGCCATCCCAGGTCGTGGAGTGTGCCCCTTTTGTGGCGGTCGGGAGGATACAGTTCACATCTTTTCGCAGTGTTTACTTTCTGCTGCTCTCCTCCAACGGATAGCTAGTTTAGTCTCCCGGGCGTTCCATTTCAGACAGTTCGTTTCCTGGACCCTTTGCCTAGCCAGGCGATCAACCAGTTAGTGCTTCTTCTTGTCGAGTGCTCATACCAAGTTTGGTTAGCACGCTGTGATGCGGTTTTCGGGGGAGGGGTGCCGGGTCTTCACGAAGTGCTTGGAAAAGTGCGGAAGGAAGTCTGGCTCCATCTCACCCGGGAGCGGCATCACCTAGGCGAGAAGAAGTTTCTCGAAGTGTGGGCTCGCCCTGCTGTGATTTTCGATGAGTCAGGTGGAAAGCTTTCCATTAAGTTATGATGCATGCTTCTAAGGTCACCCGACTGGACAGCATGCGCCAGTCGATCCACGTGATTCCGTTCGTCTCAGTGGAATACAGAGTTGGAACCGGTGCTGGCGCAACAGAGTGCGCTGCGCCGCGGACGGCTTCTGTTGTCTCCATGGTTGTTTGCCTTGACACCTTTTTCGTCGAGGTAATCCAGGGATCTGATGGGCTCGTGTCCCTGACGACCGACATGGCTGTTTGTGTGAAGCGTGAAATAGCACGGTGTGTGCCGCTCCACAGTGGCCCCCTTGTCCGGGAAGGACCGTTGTCCCAAACCAAAGCCCCCCACCCAGTCAGCCCGGGTAGGGCGGGGTGCCGGGGTCAATGTACCGAATGATGCTGGGTTGATGAGTACATGTACGCTCTGGGGCGCGGTACCTACGGGTGCCAAGTCCCCTTCCCATCTGACAACGGCACAGTTACCATGGGGCTACCGAAGAATGCCAAGACTCCCGAGGAAGAAGCCGCCTACAAGGAAGCTCGGCGCGCGGCTCAGTGGGACTAGGATGGACGAAGGCGAGCCGATCCTGCCCATCGCACCAAGCCCGCCGCCGACAAACGCCGCCGCCGAGCCGAGGATCCCGAGTCTCGGACCAGTGACAACGAACGCTGCCGACTGAATGCTCTCCGCCGCCTCATGTGCTCGGGGGGGACGGAATGCTCTCCGCCCCCCCCCCCCCTGGGCTCCAGAGCCCGTGCGGGCCACACTTCTTTACAGGGAGTTGTCGTCTGACGCACAGCGAGACACGCTCGGTCACGATATTGCCTCGATCGAGCTTTGAAATTCGTTGATGAATGTCTCGAATCAGGTGTGATATTCAACGTTTTGAAAAAAGGGGGTGTGCATTAAAATGTGATTGCCTCCAAAATTGACATTTAAACAACTGGCCTCAATGCACTAATAAACAATTTAATGCATTTTTGTTACTTATTCTTTTTAAGCTCACGTTATTCGCGGCAAAGAATGTCTATCTCGCCTAGGAACTTGTCTGCAAAACACTACTTTCGCTGCGCTCATTGCGTTTTTTTTATAAAATGTGTATGGGGTTAAAAAAAGAAAAAAAATACCAAGAAGACAAAGAAGAAGAAGAAGAAGAAGAACTCAGCCAAAGCAATGCCAGGTTGCGTATTTCTATTTGCGCCCAAGCCCAGTGCTCGACCGCTGGCGCCGCCGTGCGCACGGCGCTGGGTTGGTGGTGACTAGGCACGACTGTGGCTGCTGTTAGGGGATCGATGGTATTCCTAAATAAACGCGTCACTGTTTTGATGATCCAAATATAATCTCACTATCAGGGAGGGAGCAGTCTACCTTACTGGAGCAGTATTTTTTTTATTTAAGGTGTTGCTACGCTGCGCTCCGCAACACCCCAACGACCGCCGCTGCACGTCGGCGCCCGGCACCACGGCTTCCGCCGCGGCACCGGGGTTCAACCGACGGCGCTGGCAAACAGAGAGGGGAAAAAAAGAAAAGCGTGACACCAAGAAAAAAAGCCAATGCAGGATTCGAACCCGCGTACACCTGGTCTCAAAGGGAGCGTCGAAACCACTAGACCGCGTATCCAGGCTACCGAAGTATGCATTTAGGCGAACTATTGACCCTTTTCGCGGAGCAGTTTGTTTTAGAGAAACGAGATGGCACTCACGGCGGCGCGCCATACCTCTCCTCAGCGACCGCGCATGAATACGAAACCATTACTGCTTCTACCTTGCTTCTGTGCGATCAGCTGTTGTAAATGCAACTGAGTTTTCGCTAACACACTGTGCTGCAATCATGCTAGATTGAATCATGTGGATGGAAGACGTGTGCAGTAGCTGGCTGCAAAAATAGTGACTGGCATGTTAAGGAATAGAATGAATCTGTGTGGCCAAGTTCGCGGACCGCTGCTGCAACTGTCCGAACGTGTTACCGGCACTTCGTGATGTACGTACGGCTTTCCTCGAGGATACAGAAATTTGCTCATCCACCAGCCTTTTATCGCTAACCTTCCAAGAAAGGGCTTCATCCCCATAACGTCGGCAAGAGTGAGTACACTCGTTAAACAAAGGGAGTAGCGCCGCTTCCTGTCATACTAAGTTTCGCGCACATTATCTCTACACATATGTCCCAAATGGCAGGAAAACTTACGCCCACTCTGTCGCCGACGTATCAAGAATAAGTGAATGGGCGCATACTTGAATACATGCGCACTGTATACGCACAATAAATGACGGACTACACCTATGGCGCACGAATGTTCGAAGCTGAATGTTTCGTGACGGTCCATAAGAGTAAGCGAGTTACTATAGCTGTAATATATATTTGCTACAAGGTATTACAATGTACAAAACAGCTACGTTTCAAGCACTGTGCGCTGGAAGAACAAATCTATCGGAACTGAGCACACCCGCGAGCGATTAGGCAGAAAATTATCAGATAGTGGCCGCACCGAGGAACTTCACAGAGTCAGAAACTGACAAGCCACTGCTTCAAAATATTTGCCGAATAAAGAACAAAGAGCAAAACACACTAATCCTCACTGAATTAATAATCGGAAAGCTTGGATAGCTTGGAATACATATTAGCCCCGCTTTTAGAACAAGCAGCGTATATGGTGCTTGTTCTAAAAGCGTTGCTCCGAAAGCGCTTTTGCATGTTCTCTGAAGCTGTGATCAAAGCTTCGTGTCGTCCACCTAGTCACCGTCTACGATATCTCCGAAAACAGAGGCTTTCTAAGCCGCGCCGGCGTCATACACTTCCATTGTTAACAAGGAGGCAACGGAGGAAGTTTAGGCAATCAATGGACGCGTCACCACGTGATCAAACATGGCAGCGCCCACGGGATCGCTGCGAAAAGGGTCAATATGATTGCGTTCGAGCGTCCTCGGCGGAAGAAGCCATCATAGACACATGGTACGCGCGAGCGGCGCATGGCGGTGCCAGCGGTCGAGCACTGGGCTAGAGTGACCTAGAAAATGGGATAGTGTCCAAAGCACCGCGCGAATGCAGAGGAGTAGCGAGGACCTTTTTGTGTGAACTCCCGCGCCGCGGCGCTGCTGTACCGGACCCGTTAAAGCCCTTCA
>NC_051154.1:254491137-254557216 GCF_013339745.2 Dermacentor silvarum
ATATTGCGACCTCAGTAAAGCTTTGATGTGGTAAGCCACTCACTGCTTCTCATCAAGCTTACGCACTTTGGTGTTGACTCGTCAATTGTAAATCTATTGCGGAGTTATCTGATTGGTAGATCATGTTTTGTTAACGTCAACGGCCAAACGTCTACATCGTACATGGAACCAGCGGCGTTCCTCAAGGATCAGTGTTAGGACCACTACTTTTTATTAATTTTTATTAGTGACGTTGTTTCCGCCATTCGGCATTCGTCATTCCTCCTATATGCCGATGACATAAAGATTTTTAAGGCAATTCACACTGTTGATGACTGTCGCATCGTGCAGTCTGACCTGCTTTCTTTTTCTAAATGGTGCACAGATAATAACCTCACCTTGAATACTGCTAAGACCAAAGTCATGACTTTCACCCGCAAAACAGCAAACATCTCTTTTTCTAATTCAGTAGATTCTGTACCATTGTGTAAGGTCCGTGAGATCAATGATCTTGGTGTACTTTTTGATACAACCTTACACTTTTCAGCTCACACTAAACGCGTCGCAATGCGGGGCATGCGCACTCTTGGCTCTGTTTGCAGACTGTCGAGAGAATTCAATTCCCCTACACCGTTCCGCAAGTTGTACACAACAATCTGTCTTCCTCAACTCGAATACGCGTCGGTCGTCTGAATGGCATTTCTAGATCCAACAGTGACATTATAGATCGGGTCCAGAAAAAGTTTCTAAGCATATATCATCACCGCTTTGCTAACACGGACTCTGGGCCCTGCTCTAGCACTGTTGGATTATTCCATTGCCCTTACTTCGCTGCCGACGTAATCGTGCTGACCTGCTTTTCCTTTTCAAACTCCTTCACGGTATCCTCATGTGCCCCGAACTCCTTAGTTGTATCACATTTCGCATTCCGCGCAAAATCACCAGAGAACACAGACCTTTCCATGTTGCTGCCTGTCACCACCAACACTCAACCGTCCATAGAATACAGAGTCTCTATAACGCCCACTTTCATGACCTTGATATTTTTCACAACTCTTTGTCTTGTTCTGCTCTCAGCTTTCCGTTGTTGTGTCTGAGTTTCCCATATTGTTCAACTTCCCTTCTCCTCCTTTTATTATGTATGCATCTTGCGCCTTTGGTTGCATGTATGTACACTTTTCTTTCAAGATTGTAATTTTTTATTCATGTTTTTTTTTACTGATATTCCCCTGTTGTATTTGCTGATATTTTTCTCAACTCTATGTCTTTGTTCTGCTCTGAGCTTTCCGTGTTGTGTCTTAGTTTCACATATTGTTCAACTTCCCTTCTCCATTTTATTTATGTATGCATTTTGCGCCTTCGGTACATGTATGTACACTTTCAAGATTGTTATTTTTTATTCATTGTTTTTTTTTTTCGCTGATACTCCCCTGCTGTATTTCTTTTTCTATGTATACGTGCGCCAGCACCCAGACCTCACGGTTGTTCCTGGGCACGATAATAAATGATTGATTGATTGATTGAGTGATTGATTTATAATTATTATTATTATTATTATTATTATATTATATTATTATTATTATATTATTATTATTATTATTATTATTATTATTATTATTATTATTATTATTATTATTATTATATGATGCTTAGGAGATGTTAGCGCTTTTAATTCGCGCCGATTTTTTTTACGTATAGATATGCAAATAATAAAAGCCACAGATGTGAAAAAGAAATTTAAAATCACACTAAAACTGAAAGACAACTCAGAAACATAGCAACACAAAGTCCAGTCAAATAACTACACTATAGTCATGGTACATAAGAAAACATGGAATAGGTTCACACGAAGGCGCATGAATCGAGCTATTGAATGGCCAAAGTGAGGTCAAATATACACGTACAGGTGCCCACAAAATAACTCGGAACGCCGGACCGTTGGCCGCTCATCAGCGGAGCACACCCGCGGAAAAATACGGCCACGGTCTGCGCGTGCGCGGCATCCCTAGCAAGCAAGCCTCGCTCCCTAGTGCATCTAGATAAGCGTTGCCTTGCGTCAAAAAACTTGCGGTTTGTCCCTCTTAGCACTGCGACAACAAATCGGTGCCTGTAGGCTACAGCCTAATCTCTAAACGCACGCGCAATCCTTGTGGCGTGTTGTCGGAATCTGCGTTAATTCTAAGAGACAGTCCTGCTTTCTGGATAGCTTGGGTGAGTGAAATTCATGAGCGTTTATAACTGAGTGGTGACGAGTGCGCTCACCATGCTCTACTTTTCAGTATACCTAATGCCTCGCATATCTGAATTAATTATTTCGCCTAAAGAAACTTTGAATTCATAGCTTATCTTCTATGCGGGTGAGAGCAACTGCTTGCCTATAACAGCACTGCAGCGTACTTTTCAACCTGATTATCGTGTTGCACGATGTATTTTAGTCCTTGTTCAATTATATTCCTGAGACACATTTACTACTTGGGAACAAGATCAGAACTTTGACTTTAACACGACAGCTCCTTTAACAAGTTTTCAAAATGACATAAAAGTTTTCAAAGTGACATCAGACGGCGTATTACAACACGCTAATTTCTTGCACAGGAATTAATTTTATGCATGCGGCACTATAATAAAGGTCTCTTCAATGGCTCGCAGTCACAACGAACGTCTCATAGTGCGCTACTTATTTACGAAACATGGCCGCTTCGCTGCAGTATTAGTAGGGGGTACTCTAACATTTGATCGCGTGTCTGCGTTGGTTGGCGCAAACATTCAATTTTTTGTTCAGTGTGGTGATACGTTGCTAATCAAGGGGGTATTCAGCTGTGCGAGTTAAATGCGTATGAAAAAAAAAACATTCAGTGGGGTCTCACATCGATTGCTAAGACGACTTTGACGGCGAAAGCTTTAATGCGTTGACGCCGTTTCACTTGCGATTGTTTGCTGATTTCGGTTAATTAACAATAACTATTAATTGGTCGTAATTCGGTTTATTATTTTCTTACTTGCTGTTACGGAGTCTTGAATTGATCCTAATTAGTAGGTACTACTCTTTGGAACTCTTAATTAGTGTTAATTTGGCTTGACCAGTCTTATCACGGAGTCTCGAACTGATGTGAAGTAGTCTCTATTACTGTTCGCAACCATTAATTACTTGTAATTATTCTTAATTTTTATTAGTTACTTAGTAATTCACTATAGCATGCTTTAATAAAGGTGTCTTATGATATCCGTGTATTGGTTTTGTTATTTACCCTAATTACTTTTAATTAGCCTTTGGGAAACTTGAATTACTCTTAATTACTTTTAGCCACTTGGTGCTTAATTCTCTTTTACACGCTTTATTGAACGGTAGAGGTGTAGTACGCCGCTTTCCGATTTTTGCTACCGCAAGTGTTGTCGACGATGGTCATATTCCGCGAATGAGTCAGTTAATCTTATGGTTCTAAAAGGCGCCGATACCCATTAACGCGCACGCACGAGCGCTTATGCTCCATCGCGTGCACACGCGCGCACACAGCGTTTTAGAGACCGCATCCGCACAGCCCCCCTTTGACAACGTTAAAAGGCACGCAACGCTATTCTTTTGGAGCAAGGCAACACCTATTTAGATGAACTGGGGAGCGAGGTGAGCTTGCTAGGGAGACCGCGCATGCGCAGACCCCGGCACTACTTTTTCACCGGCGCGCTCCGCCGACGAGCGGCCACCGGTCCGGCGTTCAGAGTTATTTTGTGGGCACCTGTACAGTGAGCTTATCACAGATGAATACTCTACTCAATAATTTCCGAGAATATCGCTCGCTTCCCCAACTCTTTGAAGCGTCATTAACGATCGTTTTTGCAAATGAATATGTTGTCCATGGACCTAGGATCTTCCTGAGGATGAAGGGCCTGTGATGAAATGTCATTAAATCACGTGTTAAGCGTTCGTCTCTGCGTGTCGTGTCGCGGACATTCTAACAGAAGTATCATCATCCACGAGGCCACAAGAGCATTGCGGACTATGGCTCCTGAAATTTTATGCAGAAAGAGTTTTGTATACGTGGTACCGAGCCGCATACGGTGAATCAACGTTTCAAAGGTTCTGCTTGTATCTAATGTGGACGGGATATTTAATTGAAGTGAAGGGACAATGTAAAATAAATCTGAAGATCTTGAATTCTGATTAAACCATGTCGCTCTGCAACCATGGGCTGAGATCTGTTTTAGTATATGCCGCAAGTTGCCTTGTGTTACAGCAAGTCATGATGTGACGTTGTTATCATGTACACTTGCCCAGCTGCCTCGTCCGCTGCAACGTTCTCAGAGATATTTCAGTGGCAATGTATCCATTTTAACATTATTGTGCGATTCTCTTCACTTGCTTTTGCGAGCTGCTTTAGAGTCTCGTTAACTAAAGCCATGTTTTGCCAATTGCTGATGTCACTATGAAGTGACGGTAAAACTCCCTGCGAGTCACAAAGGATGCCCCATTGTCTCCCTTTCTGTACTGAATTTATGTATCGCAACAAAAACAATATTGCAAAAATTTCTGCTGAAGGTGATGATGTCTCGTGAGACAGCCTAAACGTCTGTATTCGGCTCCATTCTGGAATGACAAAGGCGGCTGTAGAAGAATTTACTTCGCAGGAACCATCTGTGTACGCTCGAATATATACAGGGTATCTGAAGTATATTTCGTATAAGGCTAGTTGTGCTGCTAGCATAAAATGTCTCATTTGCGAATAATTCCTTCAACTGAAAGTTCAACTAGGTTGGGGTAGTAGATTTTTGAGCACCTCAATCACCGTATTGATGTAAGCCTTGTCTCTCTCAATTAGTGAAATTGCAGGTGAGTGCTTTTTGTGTTGCACTGAAATGCAACAGACGTGGTATAACAAGTCTACTCTTTCTTCGTGTTTGTTGATGTATAAATATCTGCCTTGTTCCATGTAACAGTTGCCAAATGCTTAGTGTCCAGGCTTCAAAAAAAATTCAGTCAACGTTATTTTTGTGTGTTATATGTTATAGGTTGTTATTTATGTTATGTAATATATATATATATATATATATATATATCATCAGCCTATATTTATGTCCACTGCAGGACGAAGACCTCTCCCTGCGATCTCCAATTACCCCTGTCTTGCGCTAGCGTATTCCAACTTGCGCCTGCGAATTTCGTAACCTCATCATCCCACCTGACTTTCTGCCGTCCTCGACTGCGCTTCCCTTCTCTTGGTATCCATTCTGTAACCCTAACGGTCCACCGGTTGTCCATCCTACGCATTACATGGCCTGCCCAGCTCCATTTCTTCCGCTTAATGTCAACTAGAATATCGTCTACCCCCGTTTGTTCTCTGATCCACACCGCTCTCTTCCTGTCTCTTAACGTTAGTCTAAGATTTTTCGTTCCATTGCTTTTTGTGCGGTCCTTAACTTGTTCTCGAGCTTCTTTGTTAACCTCCAATTTTCTGCCCCGTATGTTAGCACCGGTAGAATGCAATGATTCTATACTTTTCTTTTCAACGACAGTGGTAAGCTCCCAGTCAGGATTTGGCAATGCCTGCCGTATGCACTCCAACCTAATTTTATTCTTCTGTAAATTTCTTTCTCATGATCAGGGTCCCCTGCGAGTAATTGACCTAGATAAACATATTCCTTTACAGATTCTAGAGGCTGACTGGCGATCCTGAATTCTTGTTCCCTTGCCAGGCTATTGAACATTATCTTTGTCTTCTGCATATTCATCTTCAACCCAATTCTTGCACTTTCTCGATGAAGGTCCTCAATCATTTGTTGTAATTCCTCTCCATTGTTGCTCAATAGGACAATGTCATCTGCAAACCGAAGGTTGCTGAGGTATTCGCCATCGATCCTCACTCCTAATCCTTCCCAGTCTAAGAGCTTGAATACTTTTTCTAAGCATGCAGTGAATAGCATTGGAGAGATTGTGTCTCCTTGCCTGACCCCTTTCTTGATAGGTATCTTTCTACTTTTCCTGTGGAGAACCAAGGTAGCTGTGGAATCCTTGTAGATATTTGCCAAGATATTCACGTATGCCTCCTCCACTCCTTGATTACGCAATGCCTGTATGACTGCTGATATCTCTACTGAATCGAATACCTTTTCATAATCTATGAAAGCCATATAGAGAGGTTGATTGTACTCCGCAGATTTCTCGATTACCTGATTGATGGCATGGATATGGTCCATCGTAGAATATCCCTTCCTGAAGCCAGCCTGTTCTCTTGGTTGACTGAAGTCAAGTGTTGTCCTGATTCTATTGGAAATTATCTTGGTGAATATTTTATACAATACTGAAAGCAAGCTAATGGGTCTGTAATTCTTCAATTCTTTAACGTCTCCCTTCTTATGCATAAGTATAATGTTGGCGTTCTTCCAGCTCTCTGGTACACTTGAAGTTGTGAGGCATTGCGTATAAAGGGCCGCAAGCTTTTCAAGCATGATATCTCCTCCATCTTTGATTAAATCTACTGTTATTCCATCTTCTCCAGGCGCTTTTCCCCTGGTCATGTCTTTCAAGGCCCTTCTAACTTCATCGCTAGTTATAGAAGGAGCTTCTGTATCCGGTTCATCACTATTTCGAATGGAAGAAGCTTGGCTGTTTTGGCTACTGTACAGGTCAGTATAGAATTCTTCTGCTGCTTTTACTATGTCATCGAAATTGCTGATGATATTACCATGCTTATCTTTCAGTGCATACATCTTGCCTTGTCCTATGCCTAGTTTTCTTCTTACTGATTTCATGCTGCGTCCATATTTTACGGCTTCCTCAATTTTTCCCACGTTATAATTTCGAATATCCCTTACTTTCTTCTTGTTGATCAGTTTTGACAGTTCAGCGAATTCTAACTGATCTCTTGAGTTGGACACTTTCATGTTTTGTCGTTTCTTTATTAGGTCCTTTGTTTCTTGGGAGAGCTTCCCTACAGGTTGCTTTGGTGCCTTACCTCCCAATTCAATTGCTGCTTCTGAGATCAGCCTAGTTACGGTTTCATTCATTAGCTCTATGTTATCTTCATCTTCCTGTTCTAAAGCTGCATATTTGTTTGCGAGCACCAGCCTGAATTGGTCTGCTTTTACCCTTACTGCCTCTAGGTTGGCCTGTTTCCTCTTGACTAATTTCACTCTCTCTCTCTTCAAATTGAGAGAAATCCTAGACCTCACTAACCTATGGTCACTGCACTTAACCTTACCTAACACTTCTACATCCTGCACTATGCTTGGATCGGCAGAGAGTATGAAATCTATTTCATTCCTTGTTTCTCCATTAGGGCTTTTCCAGGTCCACTTCCTGTTGCTGCGCTTCCTGAAGAAGGCATTCATTATTCGGAGCCTATTCCTTTCCGCGAATTCTACTAACATCTCTCCTCTTGCATTCCTAGAATCGATGCCGTAGTTGCCAATGGCTTGCTCACCAATCTGCTTTTTCCCCACTTTTGCATTGAAGTCGCCCATGACTAAAGTATACTGAGTTTGCACATTTCTCATTGCTTGTTCAACATCTTCATAAAACTGTTCTATTTCTTCATCGTGACTAGAGGTTGGGGCATAGGCTTGTACTACCTTCATTTTGTACCTCCTATTCAGCTTTATTATATATTATATATATATATATATATATATATATATATATATATATATATATATATATATATATATATATATATATATACGAGCGTATTATATAATGAACCTATTTCTTGTACCCAGCCAAGTGTGGTGGACGCTTGACGGGCTGTGTGTATTTTATAGCAATTTTCACGTGCGCCAGTACCACGATCAACTAGTAGTTCCTGGGCAAGTTAATAAAATTGACTGATTTATTGATTTATTGGCTGCTTGATCGATTGATGCTCAGTACTGGATCTTCACTTCCTTGCACATACAATGCTGAGAAGACGTTGTACAGAGAAATGAGGGGTGCCTGAGTGAATTCTCTAGGAATTGACCACTAGGAAGTCCGATCTAATAATCTAATAATGGGGTTTCACGTGCCAAAACCACGATCTGATTATGAGGCACGCCGTAGTGGGGGGAAATTTCGACCACCTGGGGTTCTTTAACGTGCACCTAAATTTAAGTACACGGTTGTTTTCGCATTTCGCCCCCATCGAAATGCGGTCGCCATGGCTGGGATTCGATCCCGCGACCTCGTGCTCAGCAGCCCAACAGCATAGGAAGTCCGGAATGCACATTACATATATGAGGTAGCAACATCCAGTTTAGGCATAAACATAGACATTTCTAGATGCTTAAGATACCGATGTTTAAAAACAAAAATAATGTATGCTCAATGATTTTGCCAAGAAGCCCGCTTGTCATCACTGCATACAAACGATTAAGGAGAAATTACTCTGATTAGCTACGTGGCTCTTGCATATTTTTAAATTTTAGCACAAGTTATGTGGGACACATGGTATTGTATGGCTGGTCCAGGAAATCGGCAACCAATATCAGGATAATGTAACGATTCTATTCTGAAGTTAATAATTTTTCACGCTTCGTCAGTGGGTACGAGTGGTGCTCGGCTTACCTTATCACCACGATCGGCCGGTCGTGAATGCTGAATGATGAAAAAGAAATGAAATCGAACGAAAAGAATCCTTCATTTTGCCGATCGTGTCCGCAGTTCAGCTGCTATTGTCGAGGTGGCAGGTTGAACACCAGCCATGACCGGCACTTTCACGAGACAGATTTTGAAAAATGAATATAAGCAAGCTCGTAAGTGGATTCTTCGGCGATGTTGTGCTTTTATTAAATAAACTTTAGCGTATTCTTTCAAATCTATTTTTTTTGCAAATTTCGCGGTAATAGGTTTTTTTATTAAAGAGGAAATGAAGCTCAAAGTCCAATTTCTTGAATGTCGCATAAAGCTTCTTTTTCGTATTTGGGTCGTTTTGGCAGAGTAAAAGTTGTTGAAACTTGCCAAGTTCAACGTTTGGGTCTTTGAGAATGCAATGTAGTCAATCTTTATCGTTAAAGAAAGAAAATTACGGATGCCTCTGCAGGTGCCATCAAAATCCATGATGTTATCGCGCCTTTTGCGTGAGAGGTCTTTCTTTTTTCATTTTATTTTTCCTTTTATAGATGGGGGGTAATTAATACAGCTGTGGTTACTTTTATCTTTAGCGTCCTTGTAGGTCCAGCGCAGCTGCTGTTTTGGTCGCATTCATTCGGGCAGCCGGCAGCGCGACGGAGACGACGGAGACACGGAGGGAGGCCGGCAGGGCCGCTCGACTGAAGATGGCAGCACCAGCTTCGCAGCAACCAATGCAGCCGTTACTAGAGTGTACTAGAATTGGTCGAGTCGGACGAGCGGCTGGGGCGGCGCATGCTTTGCAGTGAGGCGCCCGACGTGGAAAAATACTGTGGCGGCGCTGCGATCGAACTGGATTGGGCCGCATCAAGGTTGCGCCGTTGGAAACTGCTGGCGGTACAGCTCGGCAGGGTCATTCGTGCTACTTTGCGCGCTGGTATTTGCGTTTATATCGCTCAAATTGTGTGCATAATTGCATATGACATGTATTTATGCCTTTAGAATAAATTCTTTCTTTCTATTCTTTTATTTCATTTTATTTTTTAATGTCGCTCGGTAATTGCGCGTGCATTGCGGCCGCAGTGTCGGCTTTCATTCTACTATGTTATTGTACGGTTCCCTTTGGAGAACAAATATTTTTCGCGTTCTTCAAGCAGCATGTATCTCTCGTACGTATTGTTGCGCATATAGTTTTCCATCAGTAGGTCTTGAAAAAAGCAGACGAGGTAACATATGTAACGTTCTTGTTTGCCGCTTAATTCAAACAAGTAAAGCATATCTGCCCCATCCGGCGCCTGTGCTCAGATTTACGGGAAGCATTGTTATAGATAAAAAGAAAGAGTAAACTGCAGCGCAACATTTCATTCCACTTTCCGCCATCCTCGCGTAACAGAATGCAGAGTAATTGGTAAGGGGTCATTTATTGCCGTCGGACCGCGATCGAGTGCCGAAAATGGTTTTAGTTAGTCATTCTATATGCTAATATTTGGCCGTAAGCCGTACGTGATTTTTTTTTCGAGTCGATACTTCAAAAAAGAAGAAGAGAAAGAAAGCCTGCGCGGTAGCCGAATTAGTGGCTATAAAGTAGATACGGCGTTGCGCTGCTAAACTGGAGCTGGCGGGTTCAAACCAGGTCGCGGAATTCGATGGGAACGAAATGGAAAAAGACTCGTGCACTTCTATTTAGGTACACGTTAAAGAACCCAGGTGGTGAAAACTAAACCGGGTGCCTTATAATGACATCGTAGCTTTGCCACGTAAAACCAAAGAATTTCTTTAAATTAAAAAAAAGAGAGAAAAGTAAGTGGCTGCGTTCTTTGGCTTTTTTCTATGGGTAAAATAAATAATTCTCCAGGCTGATTTCAGAGAAAAACGCTTATCGCGCTTGTCCTATATTTCATACATAAATGTAATGCCGTTCCCAAATGTATGACGTACCGCTCAAGTCAGCAGCTTGTACATTATAAACGGCTGCTTTCAGTTATTCGGTGCACTATCATAACGATCATAATGAAACAATTAAAGGAACGGCATGCCTCACATACACGTAGAGATGTGCAGATCTGTTGCGTTCGTTGAAGAAGATAAGTGTGGTACCACATGAGGCACCCAGTTTTAATGGGTTGCAAACATGATGAGACTGTCAAAAAAAAGTTTTCCTTGTCTGAATCAAGTGAGCAGATTTACAGGCTGCCCCAAAACAGGGCGTTTATATTGAATGACAGCTAGAAACTTGTTAAGCAGGACTTATTAACACCCGTGCGTTAATTCTCTCAGAAACTGCGCCTCTGCGAACAACCACGACTCTCCGGCAGCACTATCATCCGGAATAACAGTCCTCACTTCCATCGGTCCCTCACCTTTGAGACTTCAACAGTGCTGTTATGCGTTACATTCGAACGGAAACGACTATTCGGCGTCGTACAGTACATCAACAACACGTGCGCGCACACACACGCACACACACACACACACACACACACACACACACACACACACACACACACACACACACACACACACACACACACACACACACACACACACACACACACACACACACACACACACACACACACACACACACACACCACACACACACACACACACACACACACACACACACACACACACACACACACACACACACACACACACACACACACACACAGACACACACACACACACACACACACACACACACACACACACACACACACACACACACACACACACACACACATATATATACGATGTTTTTGTCTGCTTTGGATATTATTTCTGCGAATGAGAGTTTTATGTGCAGTATTCCCTAATAAGTGTGTTACAGCAAACCCGTGCGCTTATTCCGGTCGGGAGTTCTCGCTTTTTCAATTCGTGCATTTAGACTATTTATTTTTTCCTTACATATATATCGTGAACATAAATGTCTATGTACCCTTCGATTTAATTATCTAGAAATACATTGGTCATTCTTCGCGCCACGCAGTTATTAAACCTAGTTTATTTCACTCTAATGCTGTTTTCTTCGATGATTTTCCCTGATAAACATCCACCAACAAGAAGCGTGCGTAAAATGACACGATATCAATAATAAAATTACGTAGCTTCATGTTGCAGAGATACCAGTTACCTTTAGAAGACAGTGGTAAAAACAGCAGTTCACCTGGCTAAAACTACATTTGGTACCGGCCGTCAAGAGTCATGGGCTCACCAAAGCAACTAAACATAAAAAAATGTACTGCACAGACGTTCTGCGAGAAAAACTGGGCGTCCGCCAGCGTCCACGTAGCGAACGCGCGCTCGCTAGCAGACGACGCGCTTGACAACGACAGCAAAATTGAAGACGTCGCGCTGTGTAATCGATGCCTCAAATATATATGTTTGGCAAAATGGTGTAAGCATAAATTTGCAGTTGAAATAAAGCACTATTTTAAGAGCTACTATGCGCAATCGGCCTCGGCGCACGCAGCGAAAGTACGTTGAATAAGCCGCGAAGCGCATTTCCGCCCCAATCCAGTTCGCTCGCAGCGCCCTCGCATAATTTTTCCCCACGCGGCGCCTCAGCGGGAGAGCGCCGTTCGGCCCACTCGACCATTGTCTAGTACACTCTACCGTTACCCAAGTCGGCCAAGTTCTCCAAGAAACGAGCGGCCGCCCGCTTACCGTGCTGCCATCTTCGGTGCTTGAAAGCAACTAAGACGGCTGGCAATGCGCTCCGCGCTTCTCCGTGAATTTTAGGCAACGTTGGCCCCTATCGTTCGTTTTAGAGCTGGCGGGGGGGGGGGGGGGGGGATCGCAAAGGGCACTGCCAGTGGTCTGGATTCAACTTAGGGGCGCTTCGGCAACGGGGGAGGGAGGAAGTCGTCGGTTGTTCAAGGCCACAGGAGCTACACGAGCACAAAATGGCGCTGACAGCAGCGGCGGCTCTTACGAATGACGGGGCGCCCGCCTGGCCATTTGCGGCCGCACCTGGGCTTCACTTTCAGAAGCCGGTAATCGCACCTTGTGTTTGTTATTACCTTATTATTGTCAACTCTGTATATTGACAGAGGAAAGTGAATGACGAAGATGACGTGAGTTCACGCGGCAGACAACGAAGACGTATGCCACGTAATACCAAGAAGAAGACGAAGAAGAACCCGACCAAAGCAATGCCGGGTTTTCTACACATCCTCACCTTCAATATCATCATTATCACTGCCGTGTTCCATTCATTTCGGCACGAGACATCACGCGACGCCTATCACCTCTGGAAAAGACCATGGCGACTTGTGTGCCCGGCTTTGATGGATCTGTAATGAAGTCCAAGGCCACCACTCGAGCTGTCTTCGACTCTACTGTAGCTGCTGGAGCCCCTGCAACTCCATCTACACGTTCGTCTTTCCCACCACTCTCGGCAACACCGAGCTGCCGTGCTTCATCCGTAGCTTTGATGCAGACTCCATCGTTGCCCTCGCTCAAGCCTTCGTCATTCCAGCCAGAATCCGCCGCATGGTTGGCCCTTCTCCTGCCCGAGTTTGTTGGCGCAACATCCGAGCAGCAACCTCTAACTCAACCAAAGTCATCGGTAAGAGTTGGGCCGGAGCTGTCCCCACCAACATCAGAGCGCGGCGCACCAGGCCGCCCTGAACTTGGAGGTTGCCGACACCACCACCTTTGCACCACGGCCACGATCCAACCCGAAGTCGCCGGTCGTGACAGCTGTCGCGACATCAGCCATCAAGCCTCTGCGGGAGTTTGACACCAGTGTTTCGGTGGCGGTGACCAAGTCCTTCTGCACGAGCGATAGCTCCTGTCGAGGACCAACTTGATGCCGATATAGCGTGATATTTATGTCGTTTTATTGCTTTCCACTTTGTTGTTTAACTATGATTACTAACATGCGTAATTAAATGTTACTTAACGAATTCTGTTGATCTTGTCTTTGTGCATATAGCACTAGGGGCGTGTGAATAGTGACATTTGAGAACAAATCAAATACAGAAGCGAATCCAATATCGACTAGTTTTCGAATAAACAACAGCGCTGTCACAATTAATATAATACGATGCTCACGTCCAAGTATTTTTAAAGTTAGCACATTTCTATCATTACATAACATGTTATGAAGCGTTGCTTATTAAAAAGCACAAACGGAGCATTATAGGAGCAAACAAGCTCGTAGTTTTTTCGATTGCACAGGACTCTTCAGAGAGGGCGAAGGATCGCTGTATAGCCTGTAAAGTATGGCGACTTAAGAGCCTGCTCTATTAGGCAAGTTCTCATGTTTTGCGTATATACTATGCCCGCGTGTGCGGAAGTTTAACGTACTTTTGCTCCAATTTTATGCTTAATTAAGAGAACTTTATGTTTTGAAATATTCGAAAAGTATTCGAAAAATATTCGCATTTAGGAATAGTGACTATTCGATTTGAAGTCGAAATCGAATAGGACAGTATTCGATTTGTTATTAGAAAGTTTCGAATATTCACAGACCCCTATATAATAATAGCCCCGGCAAATGGTATCCACTCGTAGCTGCGCTATATATTGGTTTGTGGTTACGGTGCTACTGCTTTCTTTTAACAAGAATAGGGGAACTTCGAGCCCACTCTATAAGCGTATATAATCAGTCAGACAGCCTTCATGTTTAGCTACAGAAGTCACGCACAGCTAACACGTTACTCCTTGATTTTATTAGTTTCCTTAAACATGGCTCTGCAGCCTTTTGAGTCCTTTGCGGTCACGAGTTACTGAAGCAGCGTTACTTAAAAACCAGCAGGTTGAAAGAATGAGCACAAAATGTAGGGGAAGTACACGGCCCGTTCCATATGCATAGTGTTTTAAGTATAGTGTTTTAAGAAACGGAAGTGAATGAGGTCTGAACCCAATTACTGCATGAACATATATTTGAGAAAAACAGAATCTCAAGAAAATTTAAATGTATCTGTGTCTGCTATATAGGTACCAATTACACTTCTATTATACTTTTATTGTGTTAAGCAAAGCTCTGTATATTGCCCGAGGACGCATGCATCTCCCGAGATAAGATAAGGATTTATCCGTGAGTGCTGACGATTTTAGTTTTGATTTAACTGCTCCGCCATCTTGGGTTGTAATAAACAACGTTGTTCTAGTCTTGCATGCAGTGGCGTCGCAATAACGAAGCAAACTCGACGTCCCAAAACACGTAACAAAATCTTGTAATATATGCGAAAATTTCATGTAATTCCTTTTACTATTATTTGTATTACATGAGGGGGGTTAACAGCGTGTGATAATTTTGTGGTATGGGAGAACGAGTATCCGGAAGGGAAACAACACAAAACATATTGGACACACCATATCCGCGGTAGTTAGTCGGAAAACAACGTGAAAATTCATAATTCGCAATACACATTTGTGAACCGTTGACGAGTTGCTTCGCTGCTGGCCTGGAACGTTTCGCGCCCGCTACTTGTTGTAGCATTTTAGTCATTTTATCTCTTTTCACGAACTTAATCCACTTATTGTATTCTTTCGGTGGTTCTTGCAGTATTCATTCGTCGTAAAAACGCACAGATCGTGCGAGCGTCGATGGAGGTTGTATAAGAGGGTTTTTAGTTTCACACAACGCTGATAACGCCGTTAAGGTGATTGACTTTTTACTGACTAAAGTCAGCAAAAGAACATGCCTAAGGTCAGTGAAAGATGTGAGTGACAGTCTTCCTCAGTTCGAAGCTGCTACAGCATCCCCACACCTAGAATCGGCGATGTAAGTCCAGGTCTCCAAAATGGGGAGCGCAGAGCCATTCTGGGAAGCTACCGCATACGAATTAGTTATTTCATTTAGAAATAGGCCACCGTCTCGCTGAATTCTCAGTAAATAAGAAAAGAATCCGATTAACTTAAGCACTTCTTATGAGTTGTGAATGCGAAATCATTAATGTTCAATTGAACGCTGCTGAGCGGTCGTTCAAGTTATGGCCTCCTCGCAGGCAAGCCAGCGCGTTGAGACGCTTGGTGTGTTTTGATTTGGCTTTACCGAGGCGCAGTTAGAACGCAGGCGAGGGCTTGCGCGGGCGAGGAACGGGCGGATATCACAACCCACCAAAGAACAGCACTCGCACGCGGTGTCGCATCGCCGTCTCTGCTCCGTCGAGGCACGCTTGTGACACACACACACACACACACACACACGAAGAAAGATGGTGGCGCTGTCCAGAGAGCCATCAAGCACCCTGCACAATATACGGACTATGTTGAGCTGGTATTGCAGGGTGTGCCACTTGAGGGCTTTGAGGTGATCTTCGTAGGTTGGCATGAGCTTCCGATGGCCGAAAAGACAGAAGTAGAGAGTGCGTATGTAGTTCGGTGCTGAACTACCTCGAGTTTGACAGCGAGTTTAATTTGGTACGGGGATTATACTGATGAGCAGTACTGTAGCTGTGGCAGAATGAGAGAAGTGTAGAGTGCTCTGAAAACCTCAGGTCCACAGGGAAGGGAGACACGGGTCACAAACCCCAGAATGCGACAATGCGACAAAGTGGAGAGAAAGGCTGTATATTACACCCAGAATGGGTAAGGGCCCGAATGGTCTTCACAGGGGTGCCTATGAAGACCGCACGCACGCATGCACGCACGCAAGCACGCACTCACGCAAGCACGCACATTGACGTTTTTGGTCATTGAGGGACTTTCAAACTGCTTTTAACTTCTTTTGGGCGCCTCGAAGAAAGGACGATGTTCTCTCGCAATCTCTATAGAGCGTTGGAGCACCGCAAGTGTTGAATACCATCGAAAGCGGTTGGTCAAATGTTGGGGTCACGCCGCCGCCCAGTGGCTTCGCAACTTCCAAACTTTCAGTGCTTCGAAACATCGAGCGAGCGTTTGCTTCCCAGCATTCTCGCAGTGGTTCATCATCGGCACTAACGGCGCTCTAAGGTATGAACTGTTCCATATTTCTCTCGGTAACATTGTGAATCTTGAACAGTGCAACGCATCACAGTGACATATAAGAAAAGGACGCACATGGTCTGTCCTTGTGCTGTGTAGCCTTGTTCGTAATTCAAGATGATCAACCAATAAGCTCAAATTCTGACGGCAACATTTGTATGAAACGCCTTGTTTAAAACCTTAACGATTGCGTTCAGTTAAGGAAGCAGAGCCTCGTAGTGGTCGGCGCGCGCCGCGGTACCAGGCGACAAACGCGGTGGGCCCGGTCAGCGCCAGGGCCTGGTCACGCATCTTGAAGCTGCGTGGGAAATGGCACCGCGAGGGCTTCACCGCAGCCGGATCAGTCAGCTGCGCCGTCACCTTGGTTGGCTGCATGCTTCTCGTTGTGGTCATCCTAGCGGTCACCAAGTCAAAGCCCGTGCTTTTCAAGGGCTGCGACACAGGTGAGAGCAGCATGGTTATTCTGGCGCTGACGGCCGGTTCGTTTCCCGACTCGTTTTCTTTTTGAGAAAGTGGCGATTCGAAAAGCAGCCTCTCGAGATCAAGCAGTGAGGACTCAGACGATGACATAGCACCTAAGTGTCACAAAAGCGCGTTTGATGATCACTTTTGCTAGCCAACCCTGCTAGCCACTTTGCTAGCCAACCCAACTTGTGGTTCTCGCTGATTCTCTTACTTCCGTCAGCTAAAAAAAGACAGAAAGGCAAGAGGCGAGTTGCACATCGATAGCAGTACCTTTTCTTACAGTTTGCATCCGTGTTTGCATCCGATAGCAGCTTCTGTACCTAAACAACCCTTCTTAACAAACACACCTCGGTTCTCTATTTCAGCAACGTCGATACGCCGCGAAGAATGGCTTGGAACGCAAGTGTACGGCTGCACGTACGCGAAGCTGGGCGTCCTCGATAGGCAGTGGTGAGACAGCAGTGCAAAGGGACCTCGTCCTTTACGGGTGCAAGCAAGCTCTTTGAGAAAGACTCTGTGCAGGGCGTGTTCGGTTCGGTTTGTAGTGTGCGCGCTAGAAACTCTGGTTTCTACCGCACGTGTCTGCAGTGTTGGAGTGCCACTAGTTTACGTTGAGGGAAGCGTTTCCCAGTAAAAACGTGTCAAACTTCATCGTGTGACCTATGATTTTAAAATGGACGCTAAAGAAGAACCGCGTACTTCTACACGACGCAGAAAGCTTTGCTTAAACGCATTTCCGAAGTGCTTGTGATCCGCATAATCTTTTTATGGATCAAAATGACCGGATTTGCGCAGTCCAGTTAGCATGTCACGAGAGTATCATGACCTGGTGCTGAGGATGATCTGGCAACCATGCACGCTTGCTCCGTGTCTGAAAGAACTGTTGTTTCAAAAATAGACGGCAAGCCCAGGTGTGGAGCAGTGAAGATTGCCCGGTCCTTTTCGTGTCCTGTTGTAGCAATTGCCTCCCGCTTGCTTCGGCTGTAGCGCTAGCATTCCAAACGCAGATTCGGAGTGAATATTCTCCATGGAAGAACGGCGCTTTTTGATAAAGATGGCAGGTATTTGTGGATCTCCCATTGGAATTCAGCATAACAAACTCTTCGACGTTATTTGGAAATAGATTCATCGTTGCTTACTCTTCAGCACCGTCTCAAAATGCGACCGTTGCCAAAAGTAAAACGTACACGGTGCGACCTATAGCACTGCCATTTCTTTTCAGTTTTGTGAGCATTTGTATTTTTTTGTATTGTGCGGAGGTGCAGGCACATGAACTGCGCAGAACTGCATCAGCTACTTCAACAATGGCCTCTCGTGTGATTAGCATATGACACTTAGATTTAAGCCGTACGCTTTTTGTATTCGTTTGGAACATAATCGAAAGAACACTGTATATACACTTTATTGTCCTGCTGGCACCAATTTGATGCTGTACTTTGTCCACAAAATCAATTCACAGCACTGTAACTTACGTTCGCAAGTTCTAATTATTTTCATGCAAGAAATAAGAGGAGACGCACGAAAAAGGCAATTATAGTGACGTTTCACTTCGTGAACGCGAGTTACGCTCAAGCGTATGGGTGCTGTTCCGGAGTTTCTAAGCGATGCCGTGATGCCTGACCCCCGCATTATCGCAAGCCGCCTAGCACGTTCTTCGGGAGTCTCCTGGGCACGCCTAGCCCCCGCCTTTTGCCGGTCTTGTTCAGCGCGTGCCCAGCGCTTGCAGACGACTTCGGGGTAGGTCGACTCGCGCTCGTCCTGCCGTCTCTTGCGTTGCTTCTCCTTCCTTCACGCTCGGCGCTCAGCCTTCCGATCGCCACACGAACCCGGTACATTCATTGCGCAGACAGAGTGCGTAGAAGCTGCCACAGGAGGTGAAACCAGCGTACCTCCGCCTACCCTCCTCCTCCGCGGCGCTCATTCACACACAATTTTACCAGGGTCAGAGGCTAGGTCTGCCTTGGTTTTCCTATATACAGAGTGTCCCACCTATCATGCACGAATATTTAAAACTATACTTACGCGGGGCGTGACTTGATATATTCAAGAATGCCATTCATTACGCGGGTCGCGCAAGACGTGGCAAGGCGTGCGGACAGCGCGATGTAAAAATACACCAAAAGCTCATGCGAATTGATACGACTGCCTTCGTCAAAAATAAGCTCGAATTTCTATGAGGCTTGCCTTGAACGTGCGCCCTAACAGCGCTGCATGCCATGACGAACGACGCTACAAATGAGATAGCCAGCGTTCAGAAATTCCCTGTCTTCTTTTAGGCAAGGGCTCCTTTTTCCTTTTTTAAAGGGTTGAAGGGTCATCATGTCTGCTAAAGACTTGTTGTGCTAAAACGTAGCTTCATCACTGCCTTTTTCCACAGCCGATGAGAATAAGCTCGGCGTGCTACGACTCGGACGCCCAGCAATTTTACGTGCATTCGCGGACTTCTTTCACGCTCCGAAAAACATGTTTATGTAGCACGCATTGAGCAACAGAAAGCTGTGTATGGGGTTTTTCACGTTGCTCTACAATTTTCGCATCTACACTTTTAATCTAATTACAATATTTGAGAAGTTGCATAATAAATTAAAGACTAACTATGTCATTAGGCAAAATGCAAAAACAATCTGAGTATCTGCAAGCGACGACAAACAATATTACCGTAGTATTACTGTCCAGCTACGTGGTATCTGCATATATTTAAATCTTCGAGCATGATGGTTGGGGACATCCTGTATACATAACGTATACACGAATTATCGAAAAGAAAGATAACTAAAAATAAGGTGTAAAGCTATCGCTGTTGAATGGTTTCGGTGGCTTGCACTGTGAGCGGCTAAATTACGGCTACTTCCGGACATGACTGCGTCAGTTATAGTATAGCGCCAACGGGTCCCAATTCTATGCGAAATATGTGACACGGGTATTGTATTTATTTCTCTTCAACGAGCGCTGGTGCGAATCAGGTAATATGAACTTCTGGCATAGCTTACCATCGTATTCTCAAGCAGTCTTCCACTCGAAGCTATTTCTCCACTCCACGATCAAGATGATTTATTGGCATCCCCTTTGAAACGGGGGCGGTGACAAATAGTCACCTAGCCGGCTTGAGTTAATCAGGTAGGCTATGCATCCTTTTTATTCGAGCATTTTTGTGTGCATCACCCTTAATCTTTTCTATCTTTCTCAAAGCTTCTATATCTACCTTGTACCGCTACCTATGCCTGTAGCGGACGCGGTCATATCAATCCCTTCCCGGTTTTCTTTTATACCAATACTCTAAACCTCTCTTGTTTATCTCGACTGATGACCGGTTGATGCTTCCGTCCACTTTCACTCCAAGCGCTTCTGGAAGGTTTACGTTACCTACGCGTGTATCACTGGCTGAATCTCTTCGCAATCCATTGATGTGCATAGTGGTCTCCGGATTTTTGTTACCGCATATGCTTGCCTCAACTTGTTGCGAGTATTCGCTCCGGTATGCGTTTGTGCTTAGGCAACGAGCTCGAGCCTCAAATAGCAAGGCACTGCCGTTTGTGTTATCGTACAGATTTCCCTTTCTAAGTTCTTTCTTCTCATTCTTGTAAATCACCATGGTCTTTTTTGTTTCCATTCTTTGCATCCAATTCGCTGTCTATGTTTATCTCACTTTCTTTTTGATGACTCCTGGTTGTCTATTTACACTTTCAATTGCCATGCAGTTGGTTTCTCTGTGTTCAATATAGTTAGTGTATCCACCGAGTTGAGCGCAGCACAGCCCCTCAGCTGAAGAACACGCTACGCTTCTCAAGAAATGGCCTCCGAGATCTATGCTACGAATAGTGGTGCTACGAACTGTGGTAGGGTGTCATTTAAGCGCAGCGACCACTTTTGTAGAGGGACGGCACTGCCATCCAATTTCTCAACATGATGCCTTTAGTTAGACATAATGCCATTAGTTCCTCTGCCTTTACTTCTTTTTAGCATTACTTATTCTAGTGCGGCGAGCATAAACACATGGGTTTAGTTGCTTTATATTTTCCTCACTTTCTTTTTGTGTTATTTATTTTGGCCCGGAGTTACACAACACCAGCCCGTTCCAAATGGTATGGCTACACAATCAGCATCATCATCATCATCAATGAGTCGAGGTGGATTAGAAACGGTTTGTAATACGGGGGCTATTGTATTCACATTGAAGTAGCAACCACATGCACGCAATGTTCGAGCGACAGGGACAACAGACGCGACAGGAAGACGCTTTCGCGCTGTCGCGTCGAGGCGTGGAGCAAATACACGGACGCGACACCGCGACAACTGTGGCGACAAATTCACATTGTTGTCCGAGTAATTATATTGGCGTGCATTCGTGAAGAAATCTCAAACGTACCCCGAGGTAAATGTTTTAACCACGGTGTATTAGATCTCGCTTTAACATTCTGTCATCGTCAGTGGAAATCCGTTCCATGCGGACAGCGTGAAATGCTGTGGCGCCATCCGGTGAGCAAAATCTAAAATACTTTCGCGGCTCTCGATGGCGTCTCAGGCCTAACAGCGTCACAAGAACCGGTCGCAATAAAAACGACGAGACAGCGCCAATGTTTTGTCCTCAGTGTGAGATGAGACGAAGCGATGGCTGATTTCAATATTGTTTGCTGGCAGGGCCAAGAGCAAGTTGCAAGAGCAAGTCGATTGAGGCTATATCTGACACGCATGGCGGCTAAACCAAAGTTTATAAATACTTTATAGATGCAGGGACCACGTTTTTCCGCCATGTTGACTCTCTGATGGCTGTCGAAAGGTCACGTGTTTTGAAATTTGTGGCGGGAAGCGGCACTTTTGCAAAATGCAAGTTTGCGTTTTCATCAAATGGACGAAACGTGACGTGGAGCTGCAAATTTTATCGAATGATACTTTTTTTCTGGTGCTTGGCAGCTATATTGCGACGTTAGCGCTTTAAGAAGGAACTTGAACGGCAGCGTTGCAGAAGAGCTCGTGCACGAATCCCGGCCGCGGCGGCCGCATTTCGATGGAGGCCAAATGCAAAAACGCCGGTGTGCTTGCGTTGTAGTGCACAATAAAGAACCCCAGGTGGTCAAAAGTAATCCGGAGCCCTCCACTACGGCGTGCCTCATAATCAGAACTGGTTTTGGCACGTAAAACCCCAGAAAGAAGCTCGTGCAGTGCATCTGCAATTGTGGCAGTACAAGATAACCGCCATGTGAGCTTGTTTATTGGCGGAAGTATTATCATTGGAGAAGCGTCACTGGAAGGGCCATTTTGCAAACGTGAAATTGACGTTGCGTGACGTTGCGCTAGGCCGCCATTGCAGAGATTATCCTCCACAATTTGTCGTGTGACGAGCCGCGCAAATTATGCTAATCAGCAGCCATATGCAATGGCGGCCGAGATGCATGCGTATCGCCGCATTTTCCCGTCGTTGGGGGTCATGAAAATCTTTTGTTCATGACTCGGGCTCATAGCATTAGCATCGCTCTCAGGTAGTGTTGGCATTTGTGTTTTGGACCATCCCCTATTAAAAAAAAACAACGCGTTTATTTGAAATAATATTGGTTGAAAGTTACAAACCTTCTGCGACATTTTGCACTTTTCATGCTGCGCTCTTATAACAATCAAGATTAATGACTTTCCACATCATCAGAGGTTATTTCAACGGTGGCTTTATAATTTATAAAAAATTGACCGCCAACCAACCCTGTGAAGGTGGTTGGAAAGCGAAGCTTTTTACGCCACCCTCACGGTGACTGCGGCGCACTTGATATTTCACACACTACAACGTAACTTTAACCACGGCCTTTATTATTATTTACTTCACAACAATGTTCACTACTGCTTTATGATCGGTGTGATATACACTACTAGACTACCCCATAGTGGGGTAGTCTAGAAAATGAACCGAAGCAGTTACTAAGCTGGAAGGGTTTCGAATGACGTCAACCCTCTTTCAAGCAGCTGCATAAGCTTTGCAACAGCTGCAATCTAATCTTACGGACCGCGCCGAGCCTGTTTCCGTTGTTTGCCCGCAGCCCTTATCATCCATCTTGTTGGCTCATCACTTTGAAGCTTGTTTTTGTGGTTTTTCTTGCGAAAACGAGTGCTTAGTTGTACGCTGAATGCCTGAATTCAAGTAAGCTATACTGCTATACATGAAATTGTTAGCGGTTCGTCGGGATCGTTTTTTGCTTACAACGACGGACACGACAGAAGCCTTGGCTGGTAGAGGTACAAAGCTTCGCTTTAAAAAGAAATGTGCGCCACCTTGAAGTTTCCTCACGCGGTGCGAGTAAGCAGCGAAGGAAACAAGAGATTGTAGCGCCGGCGCTTGCATCCTGCAGCTGCTGTATAGGGACTTTAGCACCGGCTACCTGCGGCGCGGGCATAGCTATCGGTGATATTCGGCCGCTTCTCAGCCAGACGAGTCGGGCTGAATCACTTGCGTTTCACGAGATAGTGATAACGCGGCCTAAAACGGACCCCCCCCCCCCCCCCCCCTCCGCGACGGCAAAACCTGTCGCTCGTGGCCGTCGTTTGAAAATCGCGTGCATGCGGTTGCACCTTTAAGGTCGAAACAACGGAGCTTGTTGTTCGTAAGTGCTGTTTACCATTCGCCGGCAGCCTTCGCTAAAGATATATCTGACATCACGATTGCCTGACATCTGCTCTGGAGAACAGTTTTCATTTGAAAGCATTATATGTCCCATGAGGGAGAAAATCCGGCGTGATCAACCAATGGCACCAAAAATTGCCTACGGCGCAAAACGTAAGAACACGTCAAAAATGCTTGAATTGACGTCACATTTCTCAGGGATGTTCCTGTAAACAAAGTAAATTAATAGCTCTGAAACGAAAATTTGGTACATTTGGGCCTGGGTGGGAATCGGAACCGGCCACCCGGGTGCGAGATGAGCACGCTTGCCTGACGCGATGGTGGCACCACGGTCCTGGCTGACGAAAGGTGTGCCTAGTTCGTGCGTCAATGTGACGTCATCAGCGTCTTTCATGACCTCAGTTGTAATACAGAAAATAATAAATGGTATTAGAACGTTAATTACGAGTAATTATGGGTTGGTAATGCGAATTAAAGTGAATTAAAATTGAATTAACGTGAAGTAAGGTGCTTTCGAAGTCATAATGCTCTCGCATTCAAATCACGTCAGGATATTTAAGTGACTGTCATTTATTAGTGTAAGGACTCTTTTGTGAATATACGGTCAGGTATAGACATTATATAGAGCGCAGGCACCACATATACGAAACACGAACATGCCTAGTATAGACTAACCGCGAAAATCTATCCCCTATGACAGCCACATGCAACCTGTATGCCGACATGGTGAAATTGAGCCTGGAGACAGCGGTGCAACTGGGCCACGACTACTACCACCACGTGTGCAGCGGCTGGCTGCGCCGGCATCAGGGCACCGTACGCGAGGTAGGGTTGCCAGATTGAGCTATTAATAGCCAAATTGGGCTACTTTTTACGCGGCTTGGCGTCGAAAATTCGGAGTTGGCTACTCGGCTATCTTTGGGCTATTTTTGTATTAAGGACTTCCGGTTCCCGGGGACCACGCCTGCACTGACAAAATTTGGGAACGCTGGTTTATGAAAACACAAAGCTCATTGCTGCGAAAAAGTTATGTAGGCAATCTCGAAGGCTGTGTTTTCAGGCAATGTGGGCGCTGAGTGGGTGGCGTTAAGTCATCGATGCCATGTTTGCAAGTCTTTCCATGCTAAGCTCTCTTTTTGTTTTGATTTCGACGCCATCTGCTGCCGCTTCACGCGGGGTTCAGTAACAAAACCGTTCTCAAAACTAAGCATGGGAAAGTGGGCGAAATACAGCCGTGCATATAAGAAGGAATGGGAGAAAGGACCCCTCTTTCAAAGGTAAATTTTACTTTATGCGCATATTTGGTTTTAAAAGCGTCTGGTGGCGCGTTGTTTCGAAACGGAGTAAGAAACATTTCTTCCTCGATTACAAAATTTCCGAAATGCATTCCGCATACGAAGGCAACTATTGCATCTGCAAAGCATAAAGCCATTCAAAATTTAAAATATTGCAGTCGAGAATGAGGATGTTTTAAGGCAGGGTCAAGGTCTTGCGTGAGGCTTCCACATGATCACGAACTTCAGCACAGAACCTAGCGCACTGTCGCACTTCGTACTTGCCGTGGACGCACTTTGTACTCGCTCGTCGTCTGCCGTTATCTCAAGATCGGTAGCCACGGCACGGTGCGCGTGGAGGACCGCTGCCGTTCCGTCCCCACTTGCCCTTCTAGTCTTTGGAAACACGCTGATATTGCCGGCCCACCGGCTTTATTAAAGAAAAGATAATCGAATACGCTATAGGATATTTATTGCGTTTCCTTTTTGCAGAAGCGTGAACGCACGTGCGCCATTTTCAGTTAGTGTGGCGTAGTGACGGTAACGGAGGGTGCGCCAGCCTGGTCGAGCCGAGTGTGTTCGCGAAGAACTGGTTATCAGAGTGCGCGGGCTCGTTTCCTTTACTGTTGTTTGCACCGGCGGGCCGACCACCCGTAAAATGAGTATTTTTGGGACATGAGAACGCTTTCATTAGGTTTAACAAAAGTGGTTGTCTATGATAAAATAACAGGTAACTGAGCAAGAGGTATTTACTTTTATTGTGATAGCAATTATATGGGCACTCCTAGCGCTTTTCCACCGTGGTCATGGTCGTCGCTGTGAGGTTGCGTCTAAAGTCCAAACACGCTAACATCGTCGCCGCGCGCGTACGTGTTCCCTAGTGGAATTACATTTCTTTATTTTTTTCAAGTCACACTGAAGGTAAGATACACAGCCTCCCTCGGAAATCGGCAACACACTCATTCGTGCCTGCATTGAGAGAAACTTAGGCACACGTTTTCAGATTGCAGCAATCTTGCCCGGCCTTCCCTGTTTAAAAATTGCACAGTTCAACGCTTCTATACTAATACCGCCTGGGTTATTACCAGCGCCGTAATCTAGGTGGCAATTGAAACTGTAAACTTTAATTCACCTCTTCTGCTACGGGCCAGCAGGTCGTTCCGTATTTGCACTCAAAGGCGAATTGCAGTCACAACTGTCCTTTTTCGCACAAGGAAAATGCGAGAAGGTTTCAAGTTTTCTCCAGAGTCCAGTGTGCTTCTAAGCGGCAGCATTTGCTAACTCACCGTCAAGCTGCTTTCGAGTAAAAAATACAAAATTGAGAGAGAGAGAGAGAGGGATAGAAATAACATGCTTATTTTATTCGATCAAGCTTAGGAAAGGCATCACTATTCTAAAATGCATTGAGCTCGGGCCGCCTCTTGGGCACTCGATCGTGACCAGCCGAAGCTGATCCTAGAGGCTGGAACTGGCAGTATTTTGCCCGCCACTTATAGAAAAATGCCTCGAGTAAAGCGACGCGTGAACTAAAGTTATCCCACAACGTGGCTCAGTAAATACTGAAAACGTCAAGAATCAATCGGAAACGAAATCCTTCGGCTCGTCGTAACAATAAGTGGTGTCCGAATCCACTTATGAGGGACAGCTCTCACTAGAATTCTTTACGCAGATCTTGAGTGCTGTTGTGCTGGCTGCATGCGGCGGAACTAATATTGGAGCCGGAAATACGCGGTGAACCATCTGCACCATCTATAGGACACCTGCAGAACATCATCCAACTATTGGGTATGTTTTTGGCTACTTTTGGGCCACAAAAAAAACTGGGTCTGGCTATCTTTGGGCTACATTTTGAGATCATTTGGCTATTTTTTTGTTGGGGCCATCTGGCAACCCTAACGCGAGGACGTGCTCGGCACGTTCGTTGAACTGGTCACGCAGCTGGTGCGGCGTTTCAGCGTGCCGGCTCACTTCCAGACTCCCCGGGAACGCGTCGCTAGAGCGTACACGGCCTGTCTCGACGTTGCGTCGAACTTCAATGAGGTGCCGTATAAGCACTCACTCACTCATCACTCACTCACTCACTCACTCACTCACTCACTCACTCACTCACTGCAGGGTATGGCCCCATCATCATCGTTTTTATCATCATTGAGTCAAAGTGGAGTGTTGAGGGGAGGAACTTTCTATAATACGGTGGTCAGAGCTAGCCATTCCCATCGGATATCGCTGGGAACCACGTAGTAGACTAATTTTGTGCTGCTCAGAGTTAACTGAAGACAGCTCTTATGTATAAACACCATGAGTCCACGAAGAACGTGTGGCCCACAGAAAAAGCGAAAGTTAGGCCATTCGTCGCTCCTCGGGTGTATGTTCGCCTCGCTAGATCACTTTAGTTTAGGTGTACACCAAAACAAGCTTCGCTGACATGCATGAAGTCCCGCCATTTTCGTTGTCACTGTTGATAGCAAAATAAATAAATAAATAAATAAGAATGAGAGTGTAATCACACGAAACAATGAAACCCACAGGAGGACGATGACGTGAAAAATGCCCTGCAGCTTGCTGGGCTGTCATGGCAAGCGACGGTACGTGATACAGCGACCGACCGGTACCACGATCTTGTGCTCATCTGGGAGAAGGCCCAGCAGCATGCACTTCACGAGAGCCTGTTCAACAAGCGGCGGGCCCGCTATGGCACACCCGGCACTACGACATGCACTACGACATGCAGGCGTCTTTCGAGAACAAGACCTTGCTCGCGCTGCGGGAGTCATTCCGGGACGTGGATGCGCCGGACCTGAAGCTGGACGGCAGCACCGTGTGGCAGTCGATCGTCGAGCAGGACGCCGCGAGCGTGAACCACGGGACGTGGAGGATCGCGTTAGCCGAGCTGTTCGGGATCGGCCAGGACCCCGACGTGCAAGTGGTGATCAGGAATCCTGGTATTGTCAAGCAGGTTTTTCACCTGCCCTCCTTGCTAAGCCACGAAAGGTTCGCGCTGTCGGTGGGATGGATGATGGTGCAGCTCCTCTCCCTCGTTGCCAACCAAGAGGTCGTGGTGCACGTCCTCAGCGGCGGTTATCGCGAGGACACCGAAGCCGCGCAGCTGGTGGCCTGCTTCGATCTCGTCCGAACGACCATGAGGTTCGCCCTCAACGCGGACTACGTGAACCAAGTGGCGACGCGAGCGACGCTCAACGACGTTGCTGTTATCGTGCGGCGAGTGAACCAGAATATTCGTGAGCAGGTACGCCTGTCGCCGGACATTGAGGACATCAAGGTGCCATCGTACGACAACGAAACGGGCGATGTGTTTCGCTACTTGGAAAAGTCGACCGACGCCCATCTTGGCCGCAAGTTCAGTGCCTTCACGGACATTTCGCCTGTCCTGCATATTCTGAGCCGAGGCTTTACTCAGGTAATGAGGGTTGATTAACTTATCCATGGCATTTAACGAGCCTTGGGCTGCGTTGGGGTAGTGAGGGAATCTCCAGAGGAGGCCTCAGGCGCTTACTTTACCTGGGCGTTCCTCTTAGTGTGCAGAAATCGCATAACACAGAATACTTTTCTTTATTTCGATCTTCTTACTGTGCTGACGCCGTTGCCGGGAATGAAACCTGCGACTTAGCAACACGACGTCATACCCGCGGCGCTACGACGTAAGGTAAGATACAATTGGCGGGATGTTAACAATGCTAACAACGATAACGAGCAACGTTTTCGCTGTAGTACCAAACAAAATTTTCCGCTGTGGACGTACAAACTTTTCTTGCTATATTATTGGATCACATTTTTTTGCTACCAATAATAATCAATGGTCAAAACGCGTAAAGTTTATGTTAAGCCTTAAATTAGACTAAAATAGGTTTTTGATTATTTGCCTTTCCGTGTCTGAAATGGGAGTTTATGTGTAAAGCGTTTGGATCTTGCAAATTTGAGCACATTGGAATGACAATCGCAGCTCGCAGAGCAGTCGCCTTTATATCTTTGCCCAATATTGTTGCTGAGCAGGTTGTATAGCTCACAAATTAACGCACACACACAAAAAAGAAAGAAAGACAAAAAGGTTTGTGGGGCTTATTGCCGTAACCTGTGTTTTAGAAGATGCAGTTGTGCGTGTACTCGCGCGTCCTCTTTTTCTGCACTACCGGTCGTATTGCCTGTTTTATGACATCACTGCGCCTCTCAGGGCACCGCTATCGTCATGAGCGTTCAGCATGCGGGGCGCGCACCATATATACTCTGCATCGCTAGACATTAAATTCAAAAGGTACTGGAACCGATACCCAGCATCTTCCTAAAATCCAAATGGGTTACTAGGCGCGTTATGCTGTCGGCTATAAAAGAGCGCAGCTACAGGTAAGGCAGAACTTTTCTTTCCTGCGGTGCAATCACTCTTGTCCCCCTGTTTAGTACCGTTTGTTTCTCAGATTCTGGAGTACCTGATCGTTTTTGCTACATTTCTACTTATCATGACGCGCTCACTTTCCATGGTGACGTGCCCGTTTACACGCGCACAAAAATTAACGACTTCCAAAATAGAGATCGGAACCTAACGAATGACGAGAATGTCTGAAGGTGGCTTCTCCACGTAGGTAGCTTGTTGCGGATGCGCCAGCTTCGACAGGCGCTTTTTAGTGAGTGTTTAGGCACACACGTACACACCCACCCGTGTTCTCATGCGCGCGCAGAGACAACTTAGATGTGCTTCCAAAGTGTCATATAGTACGTGCTATCATTGACGCCTGTTTCCTGTTCCGATCGAGTTGACACGTGTGGTTCACAGCGGCTATAATGCACGCACTAATTGACTCGGCAGCGTCGGCTCCCGTACACCGCAACTTGTGGCAAAGTTTTGTGCTGTTCTGATGTAGTTGAGAACATCACGTTCGATCGACTAAAATACGCAATATAAGCTATATCGCTGAGCATGCAGCATTGCCATTTCCATATCCGGTAAATGGTCTGACGTGCCAACTACCACGCAGATGGAAGTTGGCGCGTGGAAAAAGCTACCGATGTGCTAATTTTCTCGGTAACCGGCCACAAGAGTGCCGTATAATCCCAATAGTCCAAACAGATCGCGTTCAGAATTGGAAAGAGCATTCGACAGCTGTCGAAAACACGATCACAAGGAACAGACGCGGCGCAATGACATGGTTTCCAGAGGCGTTTACTACCAGGCAGATCAACCACCTCTTATAGAGCAGAAAGCTTCGAAGCTCCGCGCAGTGACATCTCAATAGCGAAATATGAAAGACCATTACACGTTCATACAAAAATACTTGCCAATGAGCATCGATCATATTATCCAATTTATTCGTGCATGTGTAGCAGAAACATTGGCCCAATAACATCTCGTAACAGGTCAGAGTTGTCTGGTATACGTCTGGGATAATTGATTATGTTCATTTATACGCGTTGCCAGTGGCATGGTGGCGAATTAGCTGTGGCATTTAGTCGCCTGAAGCACCCGTAGCGCCTGTTGTAAGTTTTTATTCCTCAACAATCACCCACGTGGGATGCTTACCGAAGGGTGCCCTTTAACTGCCGGTACGTGGCCAAATTTGCGGGTGCAAATAACTTAGGAATCCTTTCAAGTCACACAGGAGTGCACGCGCCTGGTGTAAACGTTAACAAAGTGTCTTCGCCTTGACGTGTACCTAGGTGGCGCCGGAGGACGTCAGTCTTTGGCAGTACGCGTCAAGCTGTTTACAGAGGCCAAAAACGTGACACCTCTTCTTGCCCGCGTCTAAAGGGAGGAGCTGGACTTCACGCTCATGGCGTACGCGCTCGCGTTTCCCGTCTATGAGGCAGACGCTCCCCTGAGCTTCAAGTACGGTTCCCGCGGCTCCGTCGTCGGCACAAGTCTCGCCGAGCTGTTCTTCGCCAACGGCTCGTGGACCGAGGTCGCCGAAGAGAGGCTACACCACGCGATCACGTGCTTCTTGGGCCACAATAAGAACTCGAGCTCCCTCAGCTTGCTGGAGTGGGATCCAGTGTTCATGTTTACCTCTGTTCAGGCGACTTGGTGGGCGTGCCGCGTGGCACAGACTAACCACGGCCTCGAGCACATAAAGAACTTACCGGACATGAGCGGCGCCGGGCTGTTCTTTGTCTGGTGTTACCTGAAGTGCGGTGACGCGTTCGGCGAGTACG
Organism: Dermacentor silvarum; assembly: GCF_013339745.2. NCBI lineage: Eukaryota > Metazoa > Arthropoda > Arachnida > Ixodida > Ixodidae > Dermacentor > Dermacentor silvarum. Next base: position 254,522,072 of record NC_051154.1, read on the forward strand.
CCTGCAACGTGCCACTGAGCCACTCGCTTGCCTTCGCCGAGGCTTACAATTGTAAAAGCGGAACCCGCCGTGGTTGCTCAGTGGCTATGATATTAGGCTGCTGAGCACGAGGTCGCGGGACCGAATCGCGGCCATGGCGGCCGCATGTCGATGGGGGCGAAATGCGAAAACATCCGAATACTTAGATTTAGGTGCACGTTAAAGAACCCCATGTGGTCCAAATTTCAGGAGTCCCACACTACGGCGTGCCTCATAATCAGATCGTGGTTTTGGCACGTAAAACCCCATAATTTAATTATGGCACGTAAAATCCCTCGACACCATGCATAATTGTGGACGTCTGACCGCAGACAGCTTGTCGCGGATCACACGGTGACGACATTAGGGGAACAGGGAAGGTTACTTGGAACTCTGGCAACATGCGGTATGAATAAGCCTGTGACGCTCAAAAGGGCCCCATGGACCGCAGAAAAGATTTCTACATCCCCATTTTAATCCGAAGCATTCTCTGCACCATTCATCCACTTTGCGGTAGCTGCTGCCGTGAAATATCTCACCTCATGGGGGGCTGCGTCCCGCTAAATGATGTAGTTTGTCCAGAGAGCAGCATATGCGTAGTCAGTAGTGCCGGCGGGTGCGCGGTATTGCCTCTCCGATCGCGACTCGGCAACGCATATCGCAATGCTCTCCACACACTGCGCTCCAGCCGCCACGGTGGCTTAGCGGCTATGGTGTCGCGCTGCTAAGCACGAAGTCGCGGGACCAAATCCCGGCCGCGGCGGCCGCATTTCGATGCGGGAGAAATGCAAAAACGCCCGTTTCCCGTGCATTGGGGGAACATTAAAGATCCCCTTGGTGGTCAAAATTAATAAGGTGTTCCGCCACTACGGAGTGCCTCATAATCAAATCGTGATTTTGGCACGTAAAACCCCAGAATTCAATTCGACACACTGTGCTCTGTGGATAGTTTTCTTGCGGAACCTTCCCCAGTTTTCTTAAGAGGGCAATCTTAACCCTTTGAAGGTTTTTGCCGTATCTGTGCGGCGGCGGTTTTCTGTCCCGCAAGGTCTTTGCCGTACGGGTACGGTTTCGATCCTCCGTTTGAAATTTCGCGCCATAATGACGATGCATGGATGGATGAGGCTGAACCCTTTAAACCGGGCGGTGGCATACGCCACCTAGCCATGACTATTAACATATTTTGTACTTTGTGGTGGGTGAAATTTCACCCCTGCCTTGATTTTATCCACCAATCAGATAACCTCTGTTTGGTTATTTCTACCCGCTTAAAGTCTATTTTGCCATGCTCTATTTGCATGCTCACCGGGAGGTGCTATTTTGCATGCTCACCGGGAGGTGCTGCCACCTTTTAGGACTTACAAGCGTTTGACATTTGGGCTACCTTCTTGCGGAGATAAACAGAACTAATTTCTAGTTTCAGCGCGTGCGTCGCGCAGACTGCGGCAACACCCCTTTCGCGGTTTCGGTTTTGCCGCGTGATCGCAACGGAGGCGCGCGAAACGTGATTTTTATCTTTGTCGGCACTCCCTTGAAAGGGCGGCGGAAGTTGATTTCTACCTTTATTGGCGCTGCTCTTAGCTTGTTTATCACCGTCGCTCACGAAGTATTATCGCTGTCTGCGGCAACGCGCTTTCGGTTCCGCCGCGTGATCGCAACGGAGGCGCGCGAAACGTGAGTTTTCTCTCTCTCGGCACTGTCATGCAGTGGCGCTGAAGTTGATTTCTATCTTGATTGGCGCTGTCTTAGCTTGTTTATCAGCGCCGCTCACGAGGTATTCTCGCTCTCTGCAGCAACGCGTTTACGCGGTTTCGGTTGCGCCGCGTGATCGCAACGGAGGCGCGCCAAACGTGAGTTTTCTCTCTGTCGGCACTCTCTTGCAGGGGCGGCGGAAGTTGATTTCTATCTTGATTGGCGCTGTCTTAGCTTGTTTATCAGCGCTGCTCACGAGGTATTTTCGCTCTCCGCGGCAACGCGCTTACGCGGTTTCGGTTGCGCCGCGTGATCGCAACGGAGGCGTGCCAAACCTGAGTTTTCTCTCTGTCGGCACTCTCTTGCGGGGGCGGCGGAAGTTGATTTCTATCTTGACTGTCGGCGTTTTTGGTGCGCAGACTGCGATAAGGCGCTGTGCGTAGAACCGTGTTTCAAGGAATACCACACTCTGAAATATTATTGAACATTTGGAGTTCTGAGTGATGCCGACATCAAAATACTGTTCCTAATTTTTTTTTCATATTTATTCCCGACTTTATACATTTTGTACATTCAATATCCGCAATAAAGTAATTTGACCATCTGGGAAAGTTTTTTTTTTTTCAAAACAGTTCGATCTTCAAAGGGTTAAGCCAGAGTTGCGCGACTATGTTTCGTATCACTCGCACCGCCATTCGCCGAGCACCATTAATGGGTCAAAATGGGCTCTGCCGCGCTTCGGAGAAGCCGACACCTTGGGAGTCATAAATATCTGAACTACTATAAGGAAAAAAAAAAGAAACAAAGAAGGACGTCTTCTCCGCTATTGCCGGTATAAGCTCCCTTTGAACAGGATAATTTACCGAATGCCTGATGCATTTAAAGTGTGCATCACCAACCCTAATTCTCAAATTGGACGCTTGTCATCAAGGACAACGTCATCGGGAACTAGCAATTTTCGTGCCAATCAAGACTTATTAATTTTTCTTGTCCTATCTAGAATAATATCTACCTGTGTTTGCTCTCTAAAGAATGCTGTCGTCTTTCGTCTCTAAGTCTTAAATTTCCCATGATCTTGAAACATCGTGCCATCTTTTTTGTGCGAACTATTGCTTTCAAGTACACTTTCTTTCTGAGAATGACTAATCATTGGAATTCATTATTAGGCGACAGGCGTTCCATACCACTGGATCAGTTTTTAGACACAATTAACCACATTTCAACAGCCATTTTTCGAGTGATCTGTATCAATGTTATTCTGGCTATGTGTTGATTTCTTGCATGTACAAGACTTTGTTTTTTTGTATAGGTGTTCCACTCACGCAATAGCTGCAATATACAGGGTGTTTCCCTAACTTGGGACAAACTTTAAATATATGCAAATCCTACGTAGCTGGACAGAACCAAGTTAATGTTGTTTGCCATGGCTTGAAGATACTGAGATTGTTTTTTGCATTCCGCCTAATTAGATGATTAGTCTTAATTATTCATCTTCTCAAAATTATACTTAGATGAAAGGTGTAAATGAGAAAATTGTAGAGCAATATAAAAAACTCCCGCTACGGCTTTCTGTTCCTCAATGCGTGCTACATAAAAGTGTTTTTCCGACGTGAAAGAAGCCCGCGAATACACGCAAAGTGCCTCGAGCACTTTGCGCGCCATTTGCGCGGCACGCTCGGAAAATCACTTTTATGTAGCACGTATTGAGCAACAGAAAGCTGTGTCGGTAGTTTTTCATATTTCACTACACTTTTCTCAGAGGTACTTTAATCTAATTATAATAATTGAGAAGTTGATTAATTAATTAACACTAATAATCTAAATAGAAGAAGTGCAAAAAATAATGACTATCTCCAAGCGATGGCAAACAAAAGTTACCATGGCTCTATCCAGCTACGTGGCCATTTGCATATTTTTAACGTTTGGCCCAAGTTAAGTGAAACACCCTGCATGTGTGCATGTGCGTGCGTGTACTTCAACACTTTCCGCTCCATCGCTCTCTGCGCGGCTCCCACCTAACGTTCAAGTTGCTTTGTGATTCTGCATGTTTCGGCCCTATAAGTATGCTGTGATTATATACTTTTTTTTAAGAATATCGCTTAGCTATACCGGTCACGGCTTGCGAATACCTGCCCATATTTATTCGTCTGGATATGCCCTTCTCGTGATCAGGCTCAGATGTGACTACTTGGCCTAGATAAACGAATACCTGCACAGCTTCAAGACGATGACTACCAATCCCGAACTCTCGTTCTCCTGCCAAGCTATTGAGCAGTAGTCCGGCTTCCTGCATATTAACTTTTGAATTTGCTCTCACACTTTTCCGGTTCAAGTCCTCGATCATTTGTTGCAAGTCATCTCCTGCTACTTATGTCGAGGTCATCTTCACGCACTTATGTCAAAGACACACTTAACTCACTCTGGAGATTCACGAATGAAGGTCCCATAGTGAGTCATAGAGCACGTGCTGCATGGGCTCGGGCTAACCCGAAAGCCCGGGCCCGGCCCGGCCCGGGGCCGGGCCGGGCAGGGCAGTTTTTTTTACGGGCTCGGGCATGGCATGTGCTTTTTGACCCGGGCCCGGGCCGGGCTCGGGTATTTTGACGTGGGCCCGGGCCGGGCTCGGGCTTTCTGGTGGTGTGCATGTAACGTGCGAGTTATCCTCGAGCGTCTCGACTCTGAAAAACCTGTTGCGCCGGTGCAGCTGGAAGCTAACAGCTGTTGCTACTCCAGTGTACTTCCGCAATCTTCTTCCGTCGTATTTTGCGCTGTTTGAACAAAATTTAAAAGTCCAGAAAGACCGTAGTCGCCTCAAATGAAAGGATGTCATTGTATTCCTTACCTAAATCAATGTAATTAATGTTTTCAGCCCAGTCTAAGCGCGTTCGCGACTTGCTGATTCTTCAAAGGTGAATTGGTAAATCGATGACTGGTAAGATAAGATAATTGGTCACGCGGCTGAAATATGGCACTGCGTCCATCCATGATTGCACGCACGTTCTCAACCGGCCGCCTAGCAGCAGCACATTACGCTGCACCATGGAGGTATACGAGACGCTTTCTTTCTTCATTTACTCCAACCATGCCATGCGCTCACGACCGGTCGTGGCTGCGCTTCAGCTAGAGTGTACTAGAATACAGCTAAGTGGGACGAGTGGTTGGGGCGGCATATGCATTGCAGTGAGGCGCCCGACGTGGAAAAATACTATGGCGGCGCTGCGATAGAAGTGGATTGGGCCGAATCAAGGTCGCGCCGTTGGAAACTGCTGGCGCTGCTGCTCGGCAGGGTAATTCGTACTACTTCGCGCACTGATATTTGCGTTCAGACCGCTTAAATGGTGTTCATAATTGCATATTACAGGTATTTATGCCTTAAGAATAAATTCATTTCATTCTCTTCTTTATTTTTTTTAATGCCCCTCGGTGATCTTTTTCGGTCTCGGGCCGGCTTCGGGCCGGTTTTGAGCCGGGCTCGGGTTGGGCTCGGGCCTAAGGTAAAGGGGTGGCGGGCCGGGCCAGGCGGGTAACTTAGATTATTTCCGGGCCCGGGCCGGGCCCGGGTCTCGCCATGAAACTTTTGGTCGGGCTCGGGCGGGCAGCCCAACGTAAAAACGGGCCCGGGCCGGGCCCGGGATGAAAAATTGGCCCGTGCAGTGCTCTAGTAAGTGATACGTAGGCCCCATACCCTTTTCTCCTAATAGGCCCCGAGCAATTGTTTACATATGCTATGCTCGCTGCTCCGCAAAACCTACGTCAAATGCGAAGAGGCACTCACTGGCTGAGTCAAATGTTCATTAACGTTTTGGAACTACAACGCATCCGACATAGAACTGTCATTAGTTGATTTGCGTACGACGTGAAGTAATGAGCCGGACTGGTTTTGAGGCATTGCGCTATCCGTCCATTTGATAGTCTTCGGCTCGTTGAAACAATAAAATCTCGATATCACGGCGGTCACTCTACGCTGATTAGCGCACCCTCATGAGAGCATGCAGCCGAAGCTGGGGAAGATTTGCCACTCCCAACGACAGAAAACCGGCAACAGAAGAAATGATGTGCACAGTGGGGAAGTGGGAGGAAAATAAAAAGTGGAAAGGTGAAAAGGAAAGGTCGAGTTTCAAGGTAGCTTTGGTTCGATTAAACAAGAGTTCTTGGACAAATCATTGTATCGCCACTTGTTAGTTTCACGAAGAGATGGCGATGCATTGTTTTTCTTTTTTTTTTTGTACGCAGCTTGTATTCAAGTGAGAGACAAACAGCCCGACAAAACAGGTCCATTTTATTTACACAAGAGAAAAATAAATAAACTGCCAGCAGCACCAACTGTTCACTTTTATCACCAGCCGTCAACAGCACCAACAGCAGCATTCACTCCATCGCTCATCATTTTGCGGTCCCATCCTGGACACTCACAGCATTGCTGGCGTTACAGTCACGCCGAAGGGTCAGTGGTCCAGCCAAATGCGACCACAACGGCGCGGCGTGGGGCCATTGTACGAAGGTGGTACGCAGGGCTTTGCTTCTGTGGAGGGCAACAACAGGCCCCTATAGAGCGCGTGACAATATTCACACGCTGGAAGCCGGTTAGAATCCATTCCAAGTATCGACCACATTGATACTTGACTCGAATGGGTACTTCAGTCATGGACTCTTAGGATAGGCGAAGAGCCCTTATTGCATTCCTGGAACAAAAACTCCGACGTGCACTTGCATTTTGTTTTAAGCTCAATGCGTAATCCAGGAATATCTATTGGATAATGAAGCATTCGCAATATTTCCGAGCAAGGTCCGATGTCAGCGTCGTTCGAGAATGGGAGCAAGAAAGATAACGCTAATCACCGAAGACGAATTGGGCCCGTATTCGGAAAAAAAAAATTACGCTGGAATAATTCGCAAGAGTAGATAGCAGACAAAAGTGATGCTGTCCATGTTGTTAGTGAAGGCAACCGGAGAACGCCAAAGATCACTTACGAAACAAAATGTTTCGTGTATTCGATGCCAAAAAAAACCTTTTCATATTTTGTTAAGGCTTAATAAAGAACGAGAAGAGCGCTGGTGAACGATTCCGGACGAGCCTGCGTCCGACCGTAAGTCCATATACGTATGCGCTAGCGCCCCACGTATATACCACGTACCTCTTCGTTAGAGCATGATACGGACAACCTTTTCGTTTGGCTTCCCGGTAGCTTCCTGCAATGCGGCTCTATAGCCGCGTTGGCCTACAGTGAATGATGAAGGGCATACAAAGTCAGGAAAGGCGTTTGAACGAGAAATGCGGAAACTAAAGGCTGCTCGTCCCTTCGGCGTTAGTTCATTTGGTAACCGATGAAATGTTTCTCGAAACTACTGCGCAAATGACATTTGTGCAAAAAAAAAAATTGTTACCATTTGTAAGACCGCATTGCTCCCACCGAGTTCTAATTGATTTATCCGCCCTTTTCTTTACAGTTTAATCTGCGGTCACTAGTGCTTAAATAGGATGCATGTCCTATTATGAACGACGCCGTAGCTAAACATCGCGAAACGATGCAAATATTCCTGACTTTAGCATATTTTTCACTGCAGCCTTTGTTTAACACGGAAAGTTCAGCCATCGTTTCCGTGCCTTCTTAAAGCTGCTCCCTGCTACCCGACACCACAACTTCAGCGGAGCACTGACCTGAGCTATTTTACCACTCCGGCGCTAAAGAAACCGCAACCCATTTCCAAACTATCCAGCGTGTGACATGAGCGTTAGCAGCAGCCGTATAGTTGCCCACCCGAACCTGGCTGCCATAGAGCAACGGCGTGACGCCCACTCGTTCCAATGGCCCGACGCCGTCCGCTGCGCCGCCACTAATTGCGTGTCCATTAGCGCAGGCCAATCTTCTCGTAGATCCACGTGACGTACGGCGACACGCGCGTGAACACGGTGGGGTACTGCGCCGTTCCGCTGCACGACACGCCGAAGCTGTACATCCCTATGACGGTCCAGTGCTTTCCGTCCTGTATCATCAGCGGGCTACCTGGTATGCCCTGCAAAAATGGAGGCATGGGGCGGACAGAATAACAGTCGACGCCTGGTTTTTTTTTTAGCACGTTATGACACCGTATTACCACGCCGGAATGAAACGCGCGCGGAAAGAAACGAAGCAGAAAAATCTATCAGGCTTATTAGTTGATATTGACACGGGCAATGTTGGTGTAGCCGCCCACTAAATGCGCTCTATAGCAGTAGACAGTGGTCTGAATGGATCACTCCTTTGTCTCACACATAGGTAAATATGAGAAGGCAAACGCGCCGTCTAGTTTGTACACGTTTCATTCCGGCACGAAAGTCAGTTATGACTCGGGTAACAAAAAAAGAAAAAAAGAAAACGAAGTATAGGTGCACAACGCGTGAGGTGCGACTGCCGAAGGTGTTCTGGAGGCTTCGAAGTAAATTGAGTGATTAAATGTATGCCAATTATAGGGGGTAGGGTGCGGCTGGAAGTAGGGGGAGTTCTAGGTAATCAACGCAATGAAATGGCGTGCACAACGAAAAGAAAAGTAATGTGTGTGTGTGAGAGAGATAGTAAAGTTTATTCTCTCTCTCTCCCACATTACTTTGCTTGAATACGAGGATACCCCATGCTTGCACTCTCACTCAAACAGAATTCACTAAAGAAACGATTTGCTACTTTGCCCTGAAACGCCTCCGATTGGAGCTATAGATCGACGCGTCAGATGTTTCGCATAAAATGGTTGCTAGCTCTATATGTGGGGATGTTGGCACCATCATCATTGTTAACAAATTATATCGTGCTGCTTAAAAGCATAAATACTCGAAACTCACAAGTGAAACTGAATCACGGTTTCAAATAACGCGTAGTTGCTGAGTGAGGAAAATGCCGCAGTGTAGTTTAACCTCGAATTTATGAAGTCAGCGAAGGTTAATATATTACAGAAGAAAAGGGGGAGGCGGGAGAAAAAGAAAGCAGGCCCTGTGGCCGATCGCAGATTTCGTTCCCCCAGCTGAGAGCCTCGAAAGTAAAAAAAAAAGGAGCACTGCCAGTGACTCACCACGCATTCGTCGCCAACGATTGTGGCTAGCTGGGTGCAGATGAAATCCTCGTGACTGATGCCCGCCGGGTATGGTGACAGATCGACGCCTGCGTATGTGCTGTTGCAGCTCGACACGTCGACCACTTGGTACCGCTTCTCGCCCATCGAGCCCGGGTGGAAGTCTGTGACGTCAGACAGATAGAGAGAGAAGGCAGGGGTCACTGTAAATGTGCGCACAGAGCCGACGGCAAGCTCTAGGCGAACTCTCGATGAGGATAGTGATCAAGCTGCGGGCAGTAAGAGTCGATGAAACGCCTTAATCGTGAAGGCACTCCTGACATACGCGTAGCTGACACACATGTATTTTACATATCTGTGTCAGATCAATGCTTATGAATACATATCCACGAAAGTGGACGGAGGGCAGCCGTTAGCTCAACCCGCGGCCTCCGCCCGCGTGATGCTGAGTTTGTGGACCACGTGCGTCTTCCGAACGGCGGCGAAGTTGTGATTTTCCCCGCTTTCGTTCCTTGTTTCTTTTATTATGAATATGCGCCCCCGTATACATGCACAGAACGTTCTTACGCTAGAATCGTTCATAAGAGCATGCGCTAGCCAATCGTGACAGTGAAGGCAGCCAGTCAATTAATTGCAAACTGAATTTACGAATTAAAGACGAGAAGCTTTGTGAATTTGGCTTACGAATTTTACTGTAAATTTAGCAATCATCTTTAGTTATTTATACAGTTAAATGAAATGCGACGCATCGGAATTAAAACGGAGAAAAATTAGAAAAAAAATGTCCTACACATAAACATGCGATTGAAAAGAGTTACAATAGCAACAGTTAGGTTTCTTTGTTACACTTTTTTCCCTGACGTATACGTGCTCTTGCTCATGAATCGTCGTTTCCGCCGTAAGTTGACGAACGTGCGTGTGCTACGGCGTGGCATTGTGCCCTTATTAAGTAAGGGAATGAAAACAACGGCTGTTGCCTCCGAGAATTCGGTGCATACCTTTGCGTTTTGTGCTTCCTCACTGATTTTTTTTTTTTTTTTTTGCGTGATTAGACATATGACATCAAAGGTGCTTCAGACAACGCCACATGAACCAGTGCGGACATTGAGTATTACTTGCGACAGCAAGTAAACTTATGCATGATTACACATCTTGTAGGTATATTATGACGCACAAATATTATGACGCACGAGTGTATGGAAACCAGAGGCGGCACTCACAGGGGTTTTCTGCCGTAAGAACATTTCGTCACTAGCCCGCATGCTTTTTCTAATATTATGACCGCTATTTCGATCGACCGAGGCCTGCTCTCGCCAACCGCTCCAGCGTACGAAGTGAGTTGTGAACGCGGGCCCAGATTCGCGTGCAACCGAGCACAGTTGGACTCTCTGGCTGGGTATGGCAGTGCGAGCGGACAACGGATGAAACCAAGAGGAGACTATACGAGTACGCAGCGCTGCCGCGTAGGACTTTCAATAACGAAGAACTAATTACGTATGCTGTTATCGAGGTCCTTACCCCTCTGTCGATTGGACCAACTGACGGCGTCAAGAATGCTGCCGTTGAGCACACGCCTGGCGTTGAGCACCGTCGGCAAGCAGATGGGCGCCAGCTGTCCGGGGGTAAGCGCGGGCTCGAACCGCACCACGGACAGGTCGTGGTAGCCGTCCGGGACACGGAAGTCCGGGTGCGCCTCGGCACTCACCACCCGTCGAAGCGTGACCGGTGCGTTCGGAATGTTCAGCATCACGGCACTGTTCCTCCTGCGACAACATTGTTGTTGAGAACATTCGTTTTAAAACGGGGAAAGATTAGGGCGATCGAAATTTATGCCAACTTTATGGGTATGACTTTCGAGTTTTTCGCGGTGTTAGCGCAGAAACGCTTACTTCCGTGTCTTGCATAGAATTTTGGTTCAGAAACAATATTGAATGCGGCAGAGGTTGCCGGCACTGAATTTCTCGGTCTGGTATATATATATATATATATATATATATATATATATATATATATATATATATGTATACTTATCGCATACGCATTATTCGGACTTCACATTTGAGCTCCCTCATAACCTTTTTGACTTTTTGTTTTACTATTTGACATTTTGTTAGCGCTATTCCGCATATATTTGCTATCACGGAGGCAATAAATAAGGCAGCAGTTCGTCTATGGGTTCCTCTTTGCAGAACAGGCTAATAAAGAAACATTAGGGAGCTATGGTTTAAGAAAAGCTGGAAACAATGCTAGCGTGGGAGAAGAAAGGGAAAAAAAGATTAAAAAAATTAAATAATGGGTTTTTACTTGCCAAAAGCACGATCTGATTATGAGGCAGGCCGTACTGGGGGACTCCGGAAAATTTGGACCACCTGGGGTTCTTTAACGCGCGCCGAAATCTAGATAATTAAACGGGTGTATTCGCATGTCGCCCCTATCGAAATGCGGCCGCGATATGGCAGGGATTCGATCCCGCGACCTAGCAGCCCAACACCATAGCCACTAAGCAACCACGGCGGGTGAGAAGAAAGGAAGGTGCCTTGTATCATTTTGGTGTGGCTGGCAGGCTTCGTACGAAGTTGGTGACACTTTCACAGCGCATAGCTTGTATACAAAACTATTTTCAACCAGTTTTACACTGCAGCTGACGGGAGTCACAGAAAACGTCGGAGTGGCACAGTGTCCCATAAACGCAAAAAAAAAAAATATTACGTTATCTGGGCCGTATGAGTACACTTGGCTTAGTCGAAAAGTACCTGCGTCACTTCGTTTCGGTGTCCTTCGTTAAGCTTGGACACTGTTGCGCAAGTGCAGAAACCAAACTTGTGCTCATGGACCGACTTGGCGACGGCAGTTGTCTCACATCTAGAAATTTTCATCTCACCCGTTGCCCGGTCCGAAGCACTGGGCAGCTGTCAGAACATGCTGCTGGTCGAGCAGCACGCCGGCACACCGCCTTGCCGGATTCACTTGGTCCACCACAGACGCCTGCGCGTAACAAAGCATGTCTCTCACACAAGCTGCAGCGAGCGGTGTTCAGCATGTCTCTCACACAAGCTGCAGCGAGCCAAGTAGATAAAAACATCTCGTCGACATGGTTCAAGACTACTTCAGATGAAAACGTAATGTCGGACCGAAATATTTACAAGTTTCTACTTTCGTGGTAAAGGTTGATGATTTACGGGGCTTAACGTCCAAAGGGGCTATGAGACACGCTGAAGGGTGGGACTGCAGATAAATTTTGACTTCATTTAATTGCTCGAACACGACTGTCCTTGCATTATGTCTTCAACAGAATGCCGCCGCCGGGGTTGGAAAACGAGTGCTAAAGACACCAAGCTGTCATCATCATCATCATCATCATCATCATCATCATCATCATCATCAGCCTACATTTTATGTCCACTGCAGGACGAAGGCCTCTCCCTGCGATCTCCAATTACCCCTGTCTTGCGCTAGCGTATTCCAACTTGCGCCTGCAAATTTCCTAACTTCATCATCCCATCTGGTTTTCTGCCGACCTCGACTGCGCTTCCCTTCTCTTGGTATCCATTCTGTAACCATAATGGTCCACCGGTTATCCATCCTACGCATTACATGGCCTGCCCAGCTCCATTTCTTCCGCTTAATGTCAACTAGAATATCGGCTATCCCAGTTTGTTCTCTGATCCACACCGCTCTCTTCCTGTCTCTTAACGTTAGTCCTAAGATTTTTCGTTCCATCGCTCTTTGTGCGGTCCATTACTTGTTCTCGAGATTCTTTGTTAACCTCCAAGTTTCTGCCCCATATGTTAGCACCGGTAGAATGCAATGATTGTACACTTTTCTTTTCAACGACAGTGGTAAGCTCCCAGTCAGGATTTGAATGCCTGCCGTATGCACTCCAACCCAATTTTATTCTTCTGTAAATTTCTTTCTCGTGATCAGGGTCCCCTGTGAATAATTGACCTAGATAAACGTACTCCTTTACAGACTCTAGAGGCTGACTGGCGATCCTGAATTCTTGTTCCCTTGCCAGGCTATTGAACATTATCTTTGTCTTCTGCATATTCATCTTCAACCCAATTCTTACACTTTCTCGATTAAGGTCATCAATCATTTGTTGTAATTCGTCTCCATTGTTGCTGAATAGGACAATGTCATCTGCAAAGACACCAAGCTATAGTGTACGCCGAATAGACCTCTCGCTTTGGCCGACCCTACGGAGCAGCCTTGATAATTATATTGCTCAAGTTCATCATGCCTTCTTTTATTTTAGTGCTTATGAACAATTCTAGCGGAAGAGCGAATGTGAGCCAATCCTGACGCTGGAAATAATTTTAGCGGAGGCTACCGGCCAATGCCAAAGAGAATTTACGACCGAAAAACGCTCCGAAAAGATTTGTCATTTCGGACTCTAATCTTACTGTATTTCATTTTTTTCTGTAGTTTTTTTTTGTTTAAGATATATTTTCCTGCACTTATACAGAACGATCAGACTCACCATCTTTGTTTTACTCCTTCTCTATTTGAATTTTATCTTCGCTCTGGTCTCTGTTCTGGGTAATGTTAGCTGGGTGCTGGCGGAGGTGGAGGATGTCAAATTCGTACGTGGATCAAAGCTTAGCAGACGTTTTCCAGCCTTCTTCCCCTCCCGGAAGACTCCATACACTGTAGCATGTGGAACACAATTCTATATTAAAGGGCTACGGACATGGTATTTTCGAGTCTTTTTTTTTGCTTTAAATGACGCTCCTGTACCTCTAAATCACAGAAACAGTACTGTCAAGCCTCACAGCACCATAAATTAATTAATATGATGACTTTGCTACAGCCAGTTTCAGTTTCGTTTCTACTGTGTTGTGACGTCATGACGTAGTATGTGGACACATGAGAGCCGGACATTCCAACGTTTTCACACTGGCTTCGCCTCACTCGGTCGTCCACTATGACGTCAGCTCTCAGAACGAGTAGCAGCGTACGAGGGGACCGAGCGAGCCGTGGCGAGTGTCCAAACTTCGCAATGCCATGCTCCCACGTGACCACATACTGTATCATGACATCGTAACACAGTACCCTCCTGGGAAAGCAAAGCGTAGAAAACCTAGTATAATAAACTATTCAGGGTGCACTGAGGCTTGTCAATATTTCTTCTAGGGTTTAGAACTCTAGGACGTTCATTCAACGGGCAAAAAATGAATAGTCGGAAATATCGTGTCAGTCTTAACTTGAGCATTCTTCCCTGTCCAAACAATCTCGCTATAATTCTGCCACCAATCCGTCCGAAAATGCTGACTGAGCAGATACACAGTATAGCGGTACACTTACCATCCATGGCCAGACATCCTGGGGTGGGGACGACTGCGTCTGCTGCTGCTGCTGCTGTTGCTGTTGGGGCTGGCCGTTGAGCTGCTGGCGCGGGAGCAGCGACAGCGCGTTGAGCGGCCGCCGCTTTCTCAGTCCAGGTCTTCGAACCCTGCGGGCGTCCAGAGAGTAGACGGGCTCATCCAAGAGTAGCCGCGCCGGTCGTAGCCGGGACTCGGTTTCCTCGGGTCGCAATCCGCAACTCCTGACTGGCGGCGGAGCTTTGTCTGCGGCGCCACGACGGAAGGCGAAATTAAGGCCCACTATAAACCGACGGTGGCGGGCGCACGTAACGCGGATATAGAGCCCTCATTGCCCAACATTGCATAGGGAAAAATTACGACGAGGCCAACGAACTCTTTCGGAAACTGCAGCCATCGGTGGAGGACACGCGTGCCGTGGCGATGGTTGTCTATAGGCGTGTAACTCTATATGCATAGTGCGCATCGTGCACGTGTTTATATATCAGAACATGCTTTATATATCAGCAATGGTGCCGCAGCTGAAATGCTTGCGTCGCGTGTCTTGTCTATGCATTATTTTCCAATTTGAAAATGGAAATGCGATGATAAGCCGCAGTAATTTTTTTATTGGCAAACATTTTCGTTGACGCATTCTCGCAGATCTTAGCGCGCAGTTCGGCTGACGGTCACTGTTGCCGCGGTGGCAAGAATGCTTTTCTGCCTTTCTTTTTTTAATTTTTGTGCGTGGCTTTAGCGCTCGTTGTGGTCCGTTATGCTTCTATTGAAATAAGCGCCCTAGAATGAAGTTGTGATTCAAGCAGACATACGGCTCGTATAGCGCAAGCATCTTTTTTTTTTTCGTAGTAGTTCGCCGTTTTTACTTTCCAGCACGTATAAGTAAACTTACATGAGGGCGCGCTCAGTCAGACCAACATAGTCGCAATAAGAAGTGGTTGCATACTTCCAATTCCGTTCCATGATGTATCAACATCACGTGATGTTGCGGCATCCCAGGACTCTCGCACGGATCTCATGTTCTCTATGGAGGAGCTAGAAGTTGCGCTGACGACTTGTAGGAAGTCATCATCACCTGGTCCCGACAGAGGCACATACAAAGCACTTGGAAAACTTGGCCAAAAAGCCCGCAGTGTACTTTTCGAGAGATACAACGATTCATGGTGCCAAGGACTGATTTCTTGTGAGTGGAAGTTCTCCCGCCTAGTACATTTACTTAAGAGCTCTAAATCTCTATTAGACTTGGCATCGCACCGCGCACCGTCCCATTGCCCTTGCCAATTGCGCTGCGAAACTAATGGAAAGGATGGTGTTGACGCGCCTTGAATGGTACTTAGAACACAATGAGGTCTATTTGAATGCAATGGCGGGCTTCCGGCGCAGTCGGTCATCGATTGATAACGTGCTTGGTTTGGTAAAATCTATTCAGCATCAAAAGAGCATGAAACGAATAACGATGGCGATGTTTCTTGATGTCAAAGGCGCATATGATAATGTAGCACACCAAGCAATCCTCGATGCTTTGACCGATGTGCGAATTAGTGGCCGTGCCCTACGCTGGATTCATAGCGATTTGTAGGATAGAGCCTTCTTCGTGCTTACAGAGGATGGAATGACATCCCACCATTTAACCAGCAAAGGTGTGCCGCAAGGCGGTATGTTAAACCCTACGCTCTTCAACATAGCTCTGCTAGGCCTTGTTAGATGATTGCCAAGGATGGTCTAGATATCCATCTATGCAGATGTGTCACAAAAGAGCGCTTAATCCAAGCGCGCGCCGCGTGTCACGCAAGCCAGCGAAAGAACACGCCGGCCCCGCGGCAACTTCAACAGAGGGGGAGAGCGCATACGCCTCAAACAACGACCCGAACAACGGCGCCGAAACGTCTAGAAGAACCTCGACGAAGCGACGTTAACCAGAGAGGGAGAGAGAGAGAGCACACGCGCGCGCCGAGACACCGTCTTACCCGGTGAGTCGAGAGAGATAACTACAGGGTGAGCGCGCGCCAACAGCACGAGTCATCATCACCAGGCGCGTAGCCAGGGGGGGGGGCTGATGGGGCTTCAGCCCCCCCCGAAATTTTTTCGTGCTGTCATGCACCGCCGGCCAAAACAACCACCGGCGCCGGGAATCATTGTGGATTTTGTCTACAATGTCTTTTTGACACTCGAAAAGACATTTCGCCGCGAAAATTGCGAACTCGGGCTGGATTTCGTGGAAACGCCCATGCACCTGGAGTCACATAACGTAAGGAGCCCCAGCCGAACACAAATTTTCAAGGGATTTTCGATAGCGAGCGGGCGCGTCGCGGCATCTCGCAGCGGCACCGAAATCTACGGAGCGCATGGATTTCAGTTAGGAAACTTGATGGGTATAAAGTTCTCATACACTTTTGACGCGAAAAGTGCACTGACATTTCCAAAGGCGTGCTTCTGATTTTTAATTCTGGAACTTTCTGGGTTTAATGTTTTTATAAAATTGGGCCAACATGCACGCACTTGAACGCGTGTGTCCAAGCCGTTCCAGAAATGGAAGCACGCGCTCGCAATCTTCCACACACACGAAAATATTAAATATCACCGTGACTGTCAGCTGGCATCTGATAATTTTCTCCAAACATTTTCAGGAAGCGCGCCCACATGTGATCGATAAGCTGGACCAGGGCAGGCAAAGTACAATAAGAGAAAACAGAAGGAACTCAACGGCCTATTTAATTTGAGACAGTTCTTTTTTGCGGGCGGCAAGGTCTTGCTCTCCGTGGCGATAGGGACACTGGTCCTATGGATTTAAGCAAAGCCCCCGCTGAAAATACAGCTATTTCCAGAGCGCTTCTTCGCATGTGAGCTGATTGTGGAGATGCACATCTGAAGAACCATTTGGAAAGTTGCCCCAGTAATGCCTCGTATTTAAACCAGACGAACAAAACCAAATTATAGAAATTTGTGGTGAAATTATCAAAGAAAGCCTAGATGCAAAAGTGAACGCTGCAGGCTGCTTCTCCGTACTTGCTGACGAAACGACGGATATTGCTGGAATCAAACAGCTTACTGTTTGTGCAAGGTACGTAAACAAGGATGGCAACGATATCGAAGGAAGGAAGGAAGGAAGGAAGGAAGGAAGGAAAAAAAGTTGTCGCAGTTTCACCTGAAAGGCGAAGCATCAATTGCGATAGCAAATTTGTAGAGAGCTATACGGAGTAATGATAGTAGCTTTATCAGCTGTATAAACTTGGACATGCAGCAGCACCGGCTACACGCAGAACTGTTGTCGACGCCGTCGGCGTTTTGCCCGCGTTCGCTCAAAATGCGTGCGGCGTTGTTGACTGTTGCCGGAGCCTCTGATATAAATAGGCACTTGGTGCCGCAGCTAAACGTCGCCTCCCTTCCCTCCCCCTCCCCCCCCCCTCCTCCACGGCCTCTCGCGCGTCGGAAGAAGGCGCGTTTGCTCTACATATATGGTGATTGGAAAGAGACGCCTACTTCTGCAGCCCTTAAGGGAGCACGGCGCAGAACTCGCGTTTGTTCTCCGCCGTGCGTTCACTCCACGTGAAAGCGCGCGCCCCTCGCGCCCTTTCACTCGCACATACAGCGTTCGGCGCGCGGCGACGATTTAATCTCCATTGACGTCATACGCAACCTCACGGCGACGGCGACGGCAGAAATCTGCTTTTGAGTGTCCATATAATTGCTATCGCATTATTAAGAGGTGAAAGACAGAGAGGTCAACCAGGTTAAGTGTCCGATTGGCTACTCTGCACAGGGGGATGGGGTAAGGGCAGAAAAGATTAGAAAACAAGATTAAAAAGAAGAAAAGAAAAAAAAAACATCTGTCCGCACAATTCTATAGTTTTCACTAAGTCCTGTTTCTTTTCAAAAGCGTAATAGCGCTTTTAAAGCAGCTCGTTCCGACGTCGGCTGGGACCAGGGACCAAGAATTGTGGCTTCCGTAAGAGGACGGCTGTCTACCTTAGAGCACTGCACGGGCCGATTTTTGCGGCCCGGGCCCGGCCCGGGCCCGTTTTTACATTGGGCGGCCCGACCGAGCCCGATCAAAACTCTTATGGCACGACCCGGGCCCGGCCCGGGCCCGGAAATAATCTACGTTACCCGCCCGGCCCGGCCCGCCACCCCTTTACCTTAAGCCCGAGCCCGGCCCGAGCCCGACTCAAAACCGGCCCGAACCCTGCCCGAGACCGAAAAATGCATGTTTTTCAGAGTTGAGAAGCCCGAGAATAACTCGCAGAAAGCCCGAGCCCGGCCATGGCCCGCGTCAAAAAACCCGAGCCCGGCCCGGGCCCGGGTCAAAAAGCACACGCCGTGCCCGAGCCCGGCCCGAGCCCGTGAAAAAACTCCTCTACCCGGCCCGGCCCGGCCCACGGGCCGGGCCGGGCTCGGGCTTTCGGGTAAGCCCGAGCCCGTGCAGTGCTCTAGTCTACCTTGTCGAGTGTGGTGCTGAAGAAACGATATCGAAGTGTTTTTAGGTTTTAGTACAGGAATAGATGCCCCCTCTCATTGAGACTGCAGGTTATATGTACATGTGTACAAACTAGAGCACTGCACGGGCTCGGGCTTACCCGAAAGCCCGGGCCCGGCCCGGCCCGTGGGCCGGGCCGGGCCGGGTAGAGCAGTTTTTTCACGGGCTTGGGCACGGCGTGTGCTTTTTGACCCGGGCCCGGGCCGGGCTCGGGCTTTCTGGTGGTGTGCATGTAACGTGCAGCGAGTTATTCTCGGGGGTGTCAACTCTGAAAAACATGTATTTTTCGGTCTCGGGCCGGGTTCGAGCCGGGCTCGGGCCGGGCCTCTGGCCTAAGGTAAAGGGGTGGCGGGCCGGGCGGGTAACGTAGATTATTTCCGGGCCCGGGCCGGGCCCGGGTCTCGCCATAAAAGTTTTGTTCGGGCTCGGGCGGGCAGCCCAACGTAAAAACGGGCCCGGGCCGGGTCCGGGCTGAAAAAATCGGCCCGTGCAGTGCTCTAGTACAAACTGCTGCATATTCTAGTCGCCCTTCCAGTGCCACTGCCAGCGCAGAGAGATTTTCAAATGTGAGATTACTAAAAAACCACTTGCGCTTTACAATGAGGAACGCATGGTTATGCTGGCGCTTCTATACGCCCACAGAGACGTCGCCATCAACGTGTCCGAAGTTACTGAACGCTTCGCTAAACTCCCCGCCGAGTGAAGTTTATCGTTTAGATAGCGAAGCAGCAAAAATCAATGCCTGTAAAAATATCTGTTCCTTCACGTTCCTATATAAGCTCGTAATTATGAAAACGTATGACTGTTCATTAGCTTTTAAAACGACAGAAATTTTCACCGTTTATTGTAACAGTTAGCATGATGATCAAAATTATCCTGGGAATACAAAAATTACGGGGACATCAATAACCAATTTTGACAAACCTTGCTCATTGAAAGCCCGGCACACGCGGCGTTTCCCGAAAACGCACTCGGATGTTAGGTAAATCAACTTGCCGCATCATCTGTGGCTTTCGTTTGTCCTTTTCTTTCCTTTTTAGCTACATGTATTTACTTCTTTTTTGAAATGAAGCAATAGCCTTCTTTGACTTTCGGTGCAGAATAATTGTTGCCGCTGTGCAGGCAGTTAAAATACGCATTTTCGTATTGATTTATGCATTCTTTTTCTCTTATTCTAGCCACATGGTGCTGTCGCGATCGCAGCATGGCTCAAATGCATATCACAATTTCTGAGATCATGGTTTTGTTCTTGTCTGGATCGTCTTTCTTTATACTCGTATGCGTGAAGTTTACTATCTGTGACTGCGCAACATGTTTATTTGTCTTGTTTGACGCATTATATACAATGACGTTTCCTTAGATACGTAGATTTATTGCAGACTTATACGTATATTTAAATATCTTGTTGCGAGGTTTTGTGTATACAAGCAGTGAACTTGGTTTCACGCGACACTTTCTTGCCGTTTATCTTGGCATATGTATATTCCATTCTATCTTCGCATTTCTAATGTATATTTTGCGGAACTTCTGCTTTTTATATGTACTCGTTGTTGCAACTATAATTTCGGTGCACTTACAATATACGACCTTTATATTGATATCAGCTATTACTGCCACAATTTTTGGGACATACGCAATCCATTGCAACGAAGGACAGCGTCATTGTGGCTTTTCCCTGGCCGTTGCATATGTACAAATATGTAAACAAGGTTGTTAAATGACAAAAATTCATCAAAATATTTGTCAACTTGTTCATTTTATGGCCTTTACGTTTTTCATACCAGCTGCATGCACTGCTTTACTGGTTTCGAACTGATATAGTTCTAAAGTTCGCGTGATATTTCGTTTACTTATTAGATAGACAAAAAAAAAACGCGGAAGCATTGATATCAGCTATTACTGCCAGCATTTTTGGGACATACGAAGCTATTCTTTTATGAAACAAAGACATAATTTACTTGTATTGACTGTGCGTAGCGTTAAATAATTCGTTTTCAGCACCTAATATAGAATGGCATTGGCAATGGCAATGCAGTTATTATTCATGTATTTGATGCCTCGACAACGTTTATAAGGAGGAGGCCGCGTTGCAACTTGAGCCCCCCCCGAAAAAAATTTCTGGCTACGCCACTGATCATCACCCCCCCTTGACAAAGCTCCGACAGCAGCCGTAGAAGGTACAAGAAAAGAGTAGAAGCTTTCCAGGCTTTGGCCATGCTACGAGATCACGACTCCAATAGGAAGGCTCGAGAACGGCTGTGACGGCTATATAACCGCCGTGCGAGAATCCTCAGTGGGAATTCAGGAGTTCGAGAGTTCAGTCCGCACCGGTGAAGTGGTGTAACGTGAAGACCAAGCGTCTGCGGAAGAAGGGGATTCCCCGGCAAGCTAGTAGACGGGTTCATCGAGCGTCTGCATTTCCGGAAGAAGTTCTTTCTTCGAGATTCGCCCCGAGTTACGCCGAGATCGTCCGACTTCAAGACCAACACTGGTGAATACGATTGGACACTTAGTGTTCCTTTTTATTTTGTACTTTACGTGTTGGACTCTGAGTGCTTGTCGGTAATTATTTTCCTGTGTTTTGTGAATACCCATCTGATTTGTATTGTGTTGTGTCTAGCCCAAGTGTGCAAGTGTGTGCGTAACTGCCTTGTGTGACGAATATATTTTGTTGTGTTTTGACAACTCTGGGCTCTGACTCGGTCTTTGGACAGCAACCGGCGTTCGCTGGCGCACCAGAGGGCCCACTCTTAATTGTCCTTGCTTTCGTGGGATTATTTTCGGAAGCTGATAAGTCGGCTTTAGAATTTGGTCCGGCGTCTGCGCCTCGTTCACGGGGTCTGTGACAAGATGATATCTGCATCTGGGCGTCCGGCGTGACGCATCCTCAAATACGAGCAAGACTGCAGATGATATCTGCATCTGGGCGTCCGGCGTGACACATTCTCAAATACGAGCAAGACTGCAGATCGAAGGCAGTCACACAAACGTCGTCTTACCTGCATATGAAAGGCCTTGAACTATCCTCGGAAAAGTGCCGAGTAGTCACATTTACACGCAAAACAATGACTCCATATGTTATACGCATAAATGGACAAGTAATTGCTTACGAAACAAAGCGCCGTTTCCTTGGAGTCATCATCGACCGAGATTTCTCTTGGACGCCACAAATTCCATATATGAAAAAGAGGTTGACTGCAGTAGCCCATGTATTCAAGTTTGTCGGCGGAAAGTCTTGGGGCGCATCTGTACAATCGATGCTACAGCTGTACCATGCATTATTTATGGGTTTCCTAAGATACAGCCTGCCCGTGCTGGGTAACACCAGTAAAAGGAACCTTCGCACACTCTAGAGTATGCAAGCCGATGTTCTACGGACGTGCCTCGGCCTCCCTAAGTGTGCATCCACAGCGGCCACAATTGCTATAGCACGTGACCACCCTATATCAATGTACATTGCACTCGACGCTCTTCGACATGTCGCAAGGACCGCCTTTCACCATCTTGCTTGCCTGCCAACAACTAGGCCGCATACGAGTTTTAGCCATCTCCTGACTACCCACGAAGCATCGCTACCATCTAATTACGTCCCAGCAGCATGGCCTTCATTGCTACTGTGGTCTCTGCATTCACCTCGAGTATGCCTTACAATTTGAGGCATCAAGAAGAAGGCACAAATGTCGAGAGCAGCATTGAAGCAGGCAGCATTATTGCTACTACATGAGGATCACAGTGACGGCTTACATGTTTACATACACCGATGGATCAGTCATGCACTCCAGTTCAGCAGCTGCAGTATTTGTCTCAGCAAAATCTACAGTGAAAAAATTCAGGACATAGCACCTGACATCAACGACGGCTGTCGAACTTGCAGCTCTGCGTGCAACAATTCAATTGATCGATCAGGAAGCGCCCCAGAAATGGTCCATCTCCTGCGATTCCAAAGCCGCCCTCCAGAGTTTGCTCTGCATTACGCCGTGGACCCCACGAATGGCGTCCGGACACACGAGAAATTCACCATCGGGCAGTTGACAAAGGACATGAAATCGTATTTCAATGGTTGCCAAGTCATTGTGGTATCCTTGGAAACAAGCAAGCAAACGCAGCCGCTCGATCTTCACATACCAGTGCCGATTGCGTCGCTATCCCTATGTCTATTTCCAGAACAGACGCAGCGGGACAGCTCCGTACGCTTGCTCGCGAGCTTACGTTAGCCCAATGGTATTCAGCAGGCTCTAAAAACCAGCGCCTTTATTCCCTGGACCCTGATCTGAAGCTCCGCCTTCCACATGGCTTACCACGATGGGAGGTAACTCTCATTTGTCACCTATGGCTTGGAGTAGCTTTTACCAATGCGTACTCCTACCTTATATGAATTGCCACAAGTCCAGATTGTGAAGTTTGCGGGCGCAAAGAGACGATAGCGCACCTTCTGTGTGATTGTCGTTGTTTTAGTGCACAAAGAGAAGTCCTCCGCACCACGCTCGACAAGATTGACCGCCGTCCCCTTACGGAAGCCAGAATTCTTGGACCCTCGTCCCAACCGACGTCGACACGAAATGCTTTAATAGTGCTAATGTGCTTTTTGAAAGCAAGAGTACTTATTGAAAAGAAAAAGTTTATCTTCTCTTGTTTTCTAATCTTTTCTGACCTTACCCCACCCCCCTGCGCAGAGTAGCCAACCGGACACTTAATCTGGTTAACCTCTCTGCCTTTCACCTCTTGTTTTTCTCCTCCTCCACTTTCTGCGTTGTCTGCCTGCTCTTGCTGGCGGCGCATCATTCTCAAATTCAACATCATTTGATGAAATTCAGACTAAGTTCATCGGTCATCATTACTGTCGGCTTCCATTTTTTTAGTGCAACTGATTTCGTTTCAAGAATGGAGGTGACGCAGACAGTATAGCAGGCTGTCCGAAAGGCAGGCTGGGATGACCAGGCTGACGATTTGAGCTCACTGCATTACGAATTGCCTGACGACAAATTGCACTAACTGAAAATATGCGAGGAATTTCCGAATCGGACGACTCCAATTCACAACTATTTGTGAAGTAATGCCTCGTTAAGCAAGCGATGCAAAAAGCGAACCTTCGTCGCAGTCGCAGCTCTCGCCTGCGTCGCCTTCTGAGGGTTCAAGGCGGTCCGACGTTGCACCGGGCAGGGTTGTGGGCGAACCGGTGCCCTCCACAGACGGTGACCCTGTGCCCGGAGTCACAGGGTTCGGCTGTGGCAGAGGCGGGCTCACAGGAGCTACAGGAGGTTGCACGGGAGGTTCCACAGGAGGTTCCACAGGTGGTTCAACAGGAGGCTGCACAGGAGGCTGCACAGGAGGTTCCACAGGAGGTTCCACAGGCGGCTCTACAGGAGGTGCTACGGGTGGCTCTACAGGAGGTTGCACAGGAGGCTCTGGTGATGGAACGTCAGGCAGTGGACCTGATAAAGGAGTGGCAAGATTAAGCTTTTTTGTGGATCGAGGGGATCGCGACAATAAGCGTGACCAGGGAATGAGAAGGAACAATGCGCCTGTGAAAGAGAATTTGTGTTACATGTGAACAATAGTCGGCTCTACAATGCTTTTCTTTGCCCTCAAGTGTGGAAAAAGAAAGCTTGTAACACAGTGCATATGGTGTATATACGTGGTGCAAGGCGCTGCAAGACAATGATGGATGTAGTTCATCAGACCCAAATCATGCAATATTACGCACACGACCTGATTTGCGTCATATATATTTCATGGTTCCCCAGTTTAAGGTTGCCGGTTGGTGTGGTTGTAACATTTTGCATGGCTGAACTTGATAGCTGACAAAAACTTGACAAGGCTTCTGGCTTTCTTCATTTCCGGTGTGTGACTGTATCAGTGTTCAGTGGTAAATGGTTTCTACATTACTTGCACTACAGTCTTGGTGCAAATGCCCCTTGCGCTGTTCTTGTCTTTTGACATCATGTCACATGTTATATAGCGTTGTGAGCCGATGAAAGAGGAAAAACAGTTCTACGAATATTGGGAAGAATAAAATGGACTTCCGCAAATAGTCTGTGTGCATACGTACGGGGCTGGTCTGGAGTCACCGGAGGCAGTCCAGTGGGCTGCGCGCAGCAGACAAGTGAAACCGTTCCCCGCCAGTCACAGATGGTGGGATGCAGCCCGCGTCGGATGTCCCTCTGGGCCTTCGGACAGTTGGCCACAGTCACACAGTACGGCTCCTCTGTCGTCGCACACTTGTTGCCTTCGTCGATTTCGAAAACCACCTCACCTGAAGTGAGCACAAGAAGACAAAGACGAACGTCACGTTCATCAAACTTTACGGTGGGAACATTATGCCTCTTGCGCTGATTTCGCCTTTCTTGAAAAGCAAAGTGATTTGCAAAATTTCAGCTGTTTTGCGTAAGCAGTTATGTTTTTTTAATTCGGCAGCATCCAGCGGGTTGTTGGACGTTGTGTATCAGCAGGGGCGTCCCCATTGTAAGAACATTGACAATTATCTTACTTCATGCAAAAAAAATTACGTTTTGGTCAAATATACAGTAGTGCATGAAAAGCTGTTATGCAGTCTTTCATTTCAAAATAGCAACATACGTTATAATAGGAGCGAGGTGTTTCTATGAGAGTGGATAGTCCTCCTGTAGATGTAAGTCGGTTATATTAACACCACAGGTGGTCAAAGAGTGCCATTGTCTTGACAAATGGAAGAAAACGACAGGGTGGAGACGAAACGCGATAGCCATCCCGGTGTATTTCCAAATACAAACTATATAGGCCTTACGCAAAGCGCAAAGTACGTGTGCAATTGAATATGACACGCGAAAAATGCTTGTTTCTGCCACTACAATGAGCTAACTGACCCGCAGCAAGTTATGAGGTATTTTGATGAATCCTGCATCCCGCGATGCCTATGGAAGTTTACGAATCACTGCGCCACCGGTAAAGTTGAATCAGGGGGAAGTGAGTGTTCCAGGGGGTGAAACGGCGTGTAAAGATTATCCTGTGTACCAGTACGATATGTTAAAACATAACACGCCAAGTAATTTGGCGCACAAAAATTATTCCTGCTTCTTGAGATAGCTATAACTTGCCATCTGTCCATTTAGTTTCCACAGTGATGGTTACTTAATTGTAGGCAGGACAATACGGGATGGCAGTGTTAGTAAAATGAGTAATGTCACAGCGAAATTGCCGGAAACGCTGAGTAGGACTGTGAATTGGGTGATAAAGGATCTATGCCACACAGCCAGAAGAAGAGTGCGAAAAATAAAGACCACGGAAGGAAAGTTGTCCGGGCAACAATAAGCCCAACCAAACACAATTACATTCCATCCCATTCCCGTTTACGTTCACGCCATAAGATAGCAATCCAGAATACCGGATGCAGGAGAAACGCAAGAAACACTGTCGTACAGTGTTATAAAACTTTGTTTTCGATTAAACATGTATAGCCGCCTTAATTTTTTTGTCACTCTCTGCCGTTCATATGGGCCTCTGATGGGGTAATCACCACCATAGCACCTTTCTTTGTTACGAGTGGAGGCTAGTGGCACATTATTCAGAGGACGAGGAGGAAAGGACACCAGGCACGCCCCCCCCCCCCCCCCCCCAAATTGCCGTGCTAGCATGTGGCCTGCCCAGCCCTCCTCCCCCTTGCCATCTCCGGTCAAGTGCGCCCCCCCCCCCCTTTCTTACCAAAAAATAAGTTTTCTGGCTACGCCATTAGTGGAGACCGAGCAAAAAGAAAAAAAAACAAAAAAAGAAAAAAAAATGTCACCTACATCCGCTGCTTTGTCTAGAAAGTTTGCGTAGATTTTCACCTAAAGCGAAAGTAAGGTAAGGACACATTGTTTTCAGCCCCTCAGTGATCGCCCCTTACGTGCGTCTATATACATATGCTAAAAAAAAAAACAAATAGTGAGGTGAAAGTTGTGGTAAATGCACACTGACAAGTTCACATGTCTTATGACGCGAGTTCTTTGCAATTCGTGAATTCGAAGCCCTCGCAACAGGCTTGCCTTTTTTTCTTATATTTTACATGCCCTAGCACTGCCACGCGTCGTTCAAATCTAGTGATGATGATGGGCCGCTGATCCAATCAGAGAAAGGAAATGACTAATGGTGACGGGCTGATAAGTTATGGGTTCCAGGACGCGATTCGCCCGCCTCATCATTCATTGTTCTTCTTTTTCAGCTTTTGCCCTTATTGTTCTGAGGATTCATATTTCAACGAGCGTTTTACTCCGATTGTTTTCCTAGATGTATAGTGACAACCAGTTATTTTTAAACGTATATCTCTTTCCATTTCTGTGCGGGAACGTTGTTAAAAACTAATAGACAGTGCACGTGAATTGTTTGCATTGGCGATTTCCGCAGACGGCCTAACAAGTTTGGTTTCTCTTGCTAAGCCCTTTAATGGCAGTCATCAATTTTTGTCTATGGTCTATAATTATTTAAAGAGAGAGCTAAAGATAAGAGACGCACATATAACGTTATGGAATGAATAGCGGCGCATGTTGATAGATTAGAGCTGGCTGTACTGCTGCTATTATAATCAACACAAACGTTTGTGATTTTTAGCCGGCTGGGAATAATTCACGCGTGTTCACGAAGCAGTTTGTACGCAAGGGCGCCAACCAATCTTGATATTGAACATATAGGTGAAGACGGCTGGTTATAACAAACTGTTCTACGAACCAACAGGTTTGTGGATTAGGCTCATAGTCGTAGCTAATTATTGCACCAATAAACGGTTTCCGCGCGAGAGAGTGTTGCTATATGCGTCAGAAATATAGGCAGCGAGCTCGACAAGGCTTGTTCCTCCTTCCTAGTCAGCAATTATTCACCATTGCTCATCGCTCGTAAGTATGACGTACTATACCAACTCACTGTAACGCGAACAGCGGCGTGCGTTGCCCTAGCGAAATTTAGCGGGAACCAAAGATGTATAGTGTAATATGTCCCAGCCGTGTTACGAGACACATCTGCGTTGGTTGTATACATCTTCGCCCCCGTTGCTTTTGGCTAGGCTGCGCAAAAAAACTCGCGCCCCGTTGTTCACGTTTTAATGAGTTGGTATATTATACGTTGAATTGTAGCCATGCAGTGCCGCAACCGCGGGACTTTTCGTTAATACGCTTGATTGTCATTGTGTAGCGACCTTCGCTAATAATATGGTAGCTATCACGATTAACAGGCGCTGTGTTCCCAATAACTGTTCTAGCTGACAAACTGCTTTGTGAATGTGCCATGTGCCGCGATGTTTGCAAGCAGTGTACTCAGAGACACTGCAGAAAAAAAAACAGTTTTCAATGGCTTTTGTCGTCACAAGCAAAACTTTGGATTATGAACTTATTCACGGGGCGGCGCGAGAACTAGTGAGGAAGCACTACACGATTTCGTGTCTTAAATTTCCAAACATATACGCGCCTGTAACGTCGGAGTAGTGCCGCAGCGAGCGAAAACTAGGTGAAATCGCCAAGTGCTTGTGAGTTTTTCATGCCAAAAAAGTTCCGATATTACCAGGTGCCGAGCAAGTTAGCATCTGACAAATTTTACAGGTAGCTCTGGCGTTTCTACCGATCTTACCACACTGAAGCGTGGTAGCTATGAAAGCTTCTTACCCGCCTCGGTAGCCCAGCGACTATGGTGTTGTGCTACTGAGCTCGAGGTCGCGGGTTTGAACCCGGCCACGGTGACCGCATTTAGAAGAGGGCAACAGCAAAAAAATAAACTGTCAGCCCTTTCAATGGAGAATAATGTATTTTCAATTATGACTATTAGGATGTGATGGTGTAATTGGTTATTTGAACTATTAAAGAATGAGAAATATATATGATCCGGTCGTTTTTATTTATTTAGTGACCACAGGGACCATGGCCTTATGGTCGTTAGGGTACACCGCCATAGGGTGTACGGCAAAGGTTGGCACGTTCTTCATAAACACGTCACCAACACCGCGCGCGTTCGGTGCGAACGCGGGCAAAACGCCGCCGCCGTCGACAACAGTTGTGCGCGTTGTTGGTGTGACTGCACACAACCGCTGTCAAAACGCTGGCGTGAGCATGAGCGCCAGCAGCAGCGGGCGAAGGTTCATGCGGTCTATCGCTTCAACGGAAGCTGAGCGGCGAAAGTACAGCGCATACAAAGGTAGGAGCCGTGTTGCAGATCGCTTTCAAGATAGGGTGCGCGCGACCGCCCGGCGCCGCGCAAAGTACAAGTAGCTCGCAGAGCAGAAGCCGCAGCCCCTCCCTCCCGCGCTGCCTTACCGCTGTCCTCCTTTCGCGTGGGAGATTGAGTCACCAGTTCCCCTTGCGCCCGGTCGCAAGATACGCATTTGGTGCCGCAGCTAAACATCGCCTCCCCTCCCTCCCGTCCCCCCACGGCCTTTCGCGCGACGGAAGAAGTGGCGTTTGCTCTCCACCGTGCGTGCGCTCCGCCGTGCGAGCATACGGCCAATGAGAGTTTTTTTTTCTACATCCGATCGCGACCATCAAATACTGAGCCCTTAACAGCTTCGCTGTAAATACACTTGTCTGCTCAGATTTAAGTGCACATTGAAGAATTGCAGGTGGTCAAAATGAATTCGGAGACACCCACTATGGCGTGCCACATACTCAAATCAATGTTTACGCAAGTAAAAACCCCCAAATTTAATTATAGCTCCACGGATGCAATGAAACCAAGATGGCCACCTGCTTATTGCCATGATGAGGGAGCGAATAAAGAAAAAAAAAGCAGGGAAGTGTGGCGCTCTTTGTTCGCCATGAGGAGATTACAACGTCAGAATCAGTTCAACGAGATGGACTCAGCCAGATAGCATTTAGCGTCTGAATTCCCAGAATTCACAAAGCTTTTATTTCGTAAGAAGTGTTTGTTGCTGCTTTTTTGCCTTCGCTGAAAATATGACAGGGGGATGCAAAAACGCGTGTGTACCGTGCATTCGGAGCAGGTTAAAGAATTCCAGCTGTTCAAAATTACGCTAGAGTCCCCCAGTACGGCATGCCTCATAACCATATTGTAGTTTTGGCACATAAAAGCTTAGAATTGTTTAAATATTGTCCCTATAGTGGTTGTGGTTAGTGACGCGCAGATGAGGATGCGATGATTGGTGCGTCGATGACGGCGACCAATGTTCGGCTGCTTGGGCAAGGTATCACTGATCTAACCCTGGCGCTGTTGTGCTGCGCTTGAGACATTCTGTATATAGCTTGTTATCGTAACGGTACATTTTTCTATCACAACTGGGCGGTACCTGGTCTTGTGAACCATGTGGAACGTAGCACAATGCACTTAGATATCGATTGAAAGCTGGCCGTGAAATGGCCTAAATGTGGGTGCATTCCGAAGGAGTTAAAGCGACAAGCAAGCATGACCAGCTTAAGGCTGAAACCTTACTTTATCGGCATTCAAAATGGAAGTCGCTCGGCAAAGCTTTCCAATAAGACAACTAAAATATGAATTGACCGATAGAGGGGCCGGTGTGTTGGAACGATTCCTCTCACTTTCAATATTGCTTGCACTTCGTCGAGGGTCGGCCATACGGCGGGATGAACGACGAGAAATGAATATAATTGTAGGTAATCGATCTTTACAAAATGCGGCGACAGCAGCTGCCAGGACGCGCCTCTTGCTCCACTTAAAGTGTAGAAAAGATGACAAGATGAAAAAAAAAAAACGAGCTAGAGAGGCACACAGCGCAGTTGCGCCTTTTCAGCTGAGTTACACAGGGGTTATTCTAATTCACATCAAGCGGAAAAAAATGGAGCTGGGCAGGCCATGTAATGCGCAGGATGGATAAGCGGTGGACCATTAGAGTTACAGAATGGATACCAAGAGAAGGTAAGTGCAGTCGAGGACGGCAGAAAACTAGGTGGGGTGATGAAGTTAGGAAATTTGCACACGCAAGTTGGAATCAGCTAGCGCAAGACAGGGGTAATTGGAGATCACAGGGAGAGGCCTTCGTCCTGCAGTGGACATAAATATAGGCTGATGATGATGATGATGATGATGATATATGTGCAGATAACTCATCCACAAATTACTTGCTGAGTTTAGGGCCTATGGTATAATAATGCAGATCCGGAGCCTATCATTACTCAATGCCCTTTGGCTTCCTAAAAAAACAAAAAACAAAAAAAAAAAACAGCGCAATTGAGCGAGAAGATATACATAGTCAAAGGGTGCTCTTCATGTATGCAGGGTGTCCCAACTATCACGCCCCATGATTTAAAAATATGCAAATACCACGTAGCTGGACAGAACCAAGGTAATGCTGTTTGCCGTCGCTTGGAGATACTTAGAGTATTTTTTTGCATTTCGTTGAATTGCATAATTAGTCTTAATTAAATAATCAACTTCTAAAATATTATAATCAGACGAAAAGTCTCAATGAGAAAATTGCAGACCAACACGGAAAAACTGCCGATACAGCTTTCTGTTGCTTAATACGTGCTCCAAAAAAAAAAAAGTGTCTTTCCGAGCATGAAAGAAGCGTGCGGGAATACGTGCAAAATTGCCGCGCGACTCCATGGCCGCTCGAGGCACTTTGCGTGTATTCGCGGTGGAAAAAAAATATTCCCGCAGTACCCATCTTCACGATGAATGTCGACGTTAATGCGATTAGCATTGAAGCAACGTAGCGACACAACCGCGTTACCACCGCCGAAACGCAGCGTCATGTATGAGGCGCACATGCATCCGGGCACATCTCTCGAGCACACGCTGCGCCATCTAACGACGCCACCGCAAAGTCCGCGCGTGGCGCATGCGTGAATAATATTCACAATATTGACTAACTATATATGACGCGGAGTCGACAGCGCTCAGCAATGGGAAAATTTCAGAGGCCTTTTTTTAACAGTGGAACTGTTTAAGCCGGGGCGTAATGTGTCTGCTGAATCCAAAAATGTGGGCCGATCCTGACGGCAGTGCAGAAAGGGTTCGAGCGCAATGGCACATACCACCCCTATGAACTTTTGAAGCTGAGCCTGGATAAGTCTAGCTAAGCATGTTTGGGACTACTTAAGCTTAGTCAGTCATCAATATGCAATCGATGGCCAATTATTAGCTAATCGATCAATGAACAATAAATTCCGGAAAATGCTGGCGATGACTTGGTAGTGCTTAGCCTAGCCCGAAAGCCAGGACTAGCTAGGGGCCCATCAGCTCCGCTGTCTCTCTAGCATTGCGCCACCAGTGCAGGCTACGCTATTTTTTGTCCTTAAACAGCGACGCATACTCCGTTACCCGAGTTGGCATCAAAGAGTTTCATTGAAATGCGGCACATACCAAGCGACCCAAGTTGGTCCAACGGTTGGTTTCGAACATGGTTCCCTCGGCACAGCAGCCCGATGGTCTATCCGCTAGACCAGTAACTACCAGTGAACCAAGTTGGCGGGAAAACGGTTAGAGGCATAGAAACATATAAACATCCTGAAAATGCATGAAGTATCGTAAGAGTGTTAATGACATTAGAAAAATTAGCGAAATACAAGAAGACGAGGCGAAGCCTCGACAAGAACATCAACAAACTTTAACCCCTCCACCCTACCACCCACCCACCCGTTTCCGACCCAGTAATCTGTTAAAATAAAACCGCGTTTCGCCTTATCCGCCTTTCAGTCGACGCTCCGATGCCTTTAAACTAAGCGCCCTCCATTGGCGGCGTGTTGCGTGAATTGTATTCTTTTCGTGGCCGTTACTTTTGTTCAGTGAAGCTGCAGTCGCCGTTTGTTCAAGCCGCCGTAATTAGCTTCCGCAGGCTCGCTCTGATTGAAGTCGTTAATGTGGCTCGGCGGAACCAGAAGCTGCGCGGCCATGAAAACAATGCCTGACAGACGCTAATGGCCCCCGTTATCTCCTTCCTCACGCTCCGCGTAGCAGCTCAAGATTTCTTTTCTGTCTGCGCATATAAAAGGGGAGAGTACTTTTTTGCTGCGGGCCGTCGTGACAGACGTGTCAGCAGACGCCAACGACAGCATCTTGCTTCGCAGCGATTGATCAAGAAGCTTGAAAGTGCCAAGCAAAGAATCTGCGTAGCTTTTTTTTTTTTTCTTCGTGCGTCCTTAGCTAAAGTCCCTATATATTTATCCTTAGCGGCGCCCATGCCCGATAAGCAGCGTTTCGGCTTTTTCTTTTCTTTGGTCGGAAAACACAGTCAGGGTGAAATCGCGCGACCTATACGAGGCTGACTTGCATGGCGAGTAGGCGATGGACGATTGCCATGTCTAGCAAGTATTTTTCATAAGCGGCGGTGTTGGCGCAGTGTCGTTGCGCAGCTGCTTCTGAAGGCGCCAAAGCCAGCTTGTTGCTTTTCTTCGTTGCATTTCAAGTGCCGCAGGAGCCGCAATCTGAGGCATGCAATTCCTTTCAAGCGAATAGCATAACATTACCGCGCACCTTTAAGAAAGCACATTCCATAATCTACCACTTGAAGGTATCCTCTAGGATACGGTATATAGATGCGCAGTTAATTACGGCAAAGAAATTAGGATGAAATGATTGACTAAGGCGAGCGGCTGAAGGAGACGAAATGCTTCGTATATTATATCCAAAAGTTAGGATAGCCGATAGTCCCCTTGTCACAAGCTTCCCAGGGCTGCCATTGGGGGCCATGGCGTGACATGTAATCCTATCGCAACACTCTACTTTCCATCACTGTATACATTGTCCCGAGATGCGGACCTACCCTTAGTATAAATCTTCTTATTTGTCCACAAAACATTCGCACGAGTAGTGGGACTCCTATCCCCCCTTTACGTGTAAATCTAATACATATCCACCTTAATACATAAACAACAGAGGGTGCTGGAGATACTTATGATGGGTACCGGCAGAATTCGTTGTTAGGCCGACGGCTCGCAAATGGTATGGCCAATTCGATGTCGAGATACCTCCTTAATTGTGCCGTAAACCAAACTTTAACGCGAATGGGTGAACAGTCTCATTCTACACAAATCGTCGCCTACTTACTACAACTACATTTTTGTACTCAAAAATTGTTTTTTCTTTTCTTTTTTATCCGTTTTTTTACTTTTTGTTTGTTTGTTTTTGTTTTCGCTCACAAACACAACCTTTGTATGATGTAGCCTGCTACTGTTGGCCACAATTGTATTAACCCCATTGGTTTCTGTTTAGGAGGTTCCCCCGACAGTTTTTACTTCGGGACCTCCGATTGTGCCATTATACTCACCTGTTATATTTTTTTGGGCTACTGATGAAAATAAATTCAACTTCAACTTCAACCACTCGCGCGTACGAAAATTGATATCTGGGGTGTTTATGTTTAAAGTGGGAACAACGAATCAGCGTTCGCCTGTTGTCGTCCATTATGAATGCTCACAGTACGTACTCTTCCTGTCATCAACAGTCACCAAGAGAGAAGTGGTACCTACACGCATGTCGATTTCAGCAAACGGGAGCAGGATAGGCCCATAAAAAAAGGAAGCAAACATCGTGTTCGTAAGAGGATATCCATGTTCGAACATCACGTTGCCTACACGGCGTTACACTGAGGACATCGTCCACAGAGAAATGGCACAGAGAAGCGGAAGCGGACAGGGTGCACGGTACTGTGAGTATCTCTGCCGCGTAGGGGCACGAGAAAGCGATCCCACCACAATGCAACGATAAGCAAAGTATCCAAACGAAATACTTACTGGAAAACATTTTTTTTTGCAATAGGTGTTATGACTATAGACGTTGCGCCTTTAAAACTTCGCCCGTTACGTCGGTTTAGAATGCCGTTCGCCGGCAGGATATTAATAAGAAGAAAAATAATAGGTTTCTTGACGACTACCTCAAAGCAAAGCGAGCACATTTTTCTTCGCAATGGCATAGAAACTTTGCAGACGCTCGACCGCATCTACGCATTCTGGGTGCTGTATCGAGAGGGTGAGTCACAAACCGGCGGAGCAAGTATATCTGTTTTAACGCGCGAAGGGCAAATAGGGGTACAAGTTCCCCAACCAACAATAACTGATATGACCAGATTACGATTGGGATTTTAAGAATTCATTTGAGGGAGGGGGGGGGGGGGGAGAAATCCTGCTAGTACCGGCCATAAACCAGCAACCAACCACATTTTTCAATGTAGTATTTGATATTATTATTTTTAAGAAACACTGCAGAGTCCGATACATCGACGCTTCAGATATTTATTATCTCGAACAGCTGTGCCGACGTTGTCGCTTTTGCTGTTCTCAGGCGTGGCCGAACGGTTAGGGGATTGAATTTGAAGTTGGCGGCAGCAGGTCATGTACGATTAAAACTTTGATGTTCTTAAAAGCGCAATTTTCTGTCTTTCTTTCCTCGTTTGTAATTGAAAAATCTATGTGAGTAGTTTCGCCCAAAGACCGAAGAATTGACGACGATGAAAGCTGCTGTTGAAATGGGGTCTCTTGAACCTGTTTAGTCTCAGTCCTTGGAATTTGTATATACCCCGGTGTATCGTTTATATTGGTGTCGAGAATAATTGGTGCATCCAATCAATCAATCACTCACTCAACAATATTCTTGAATTGGTGTATTAATTTTGTACAGAGCTAGGTGCTCGGTTGTAACAATTATTAATTATTTATTTATGTATTACTTATTGAAATACCCTCAGGGCCAGGGGCA